>NC_084583.2:24227500-24247500 GCF_033978685.3 Nerophis lumbriciformis | reverse complement strand
TTATTATTATAATATTGCCAACATTTGTACGTTTTTCAAATGTTGGCCACAAGGGTTCCCGACTTTTCGGATCCAGATTGAAGGCCAAAAATGTTGATCGAGACATCCCTCGTTTTTTTTCTTTACTGGAAGAGGAGACAAAAACGTCTCTTTTGATAGCAAAGGTGGCCGACCCCCTGTTATAAGGCCATTAAAGTAGCCTATGGTGATGGATGGTTTCCATGGCAATACCTGAGACTTGTTTAACCCACACAGGCCAGTGTATCAACCAAATCATGTTGCACTTGTCAAATAACTACGATTTGAAGCACTTCTCCCTTTAGAGGCTTTCGTCCAACCTTGAATTCCTTTTCTGTTGCTGTTTTGCAGTTTGTCGGTGTATGAATGTTGTGGTTTTTTTTCTCCCCCTCTCTGGTCGGCGAGAGGTCTCTTTCATTATGGCTGTCACCCTCAGGACCAGACTCATACAACAGGAATAATGAGCGACTATTGGACTCTGTCGCTGCCAACCAAACACGGTTTACAGAGAAGGGCTCAGGAGGTCAAGGCTGAGCGCCGACTCTCTCGTTGCTTGTTCCATAAGGTGCTCACACACACACACACACACACACTTCCGTGTATTTGTTACCTTTTGATACCTCCGAAAAATGTCTCCCTCTTTAGGATCACCTTTTCTAGATATATAAAGATGTGTATTTACAACATGAATAATATATACATACTATGCAAATATAAAAAAGCTTGTTGTGAAAAATTAATTGGAAATTCACAAGAAAAAGGTCACAATTTCACAAGAAAAACTTAGAATTTTGGCAGTGTTGTAATAAAAGTCGTCATTTTACTCAACGCAAGTCAACATGTTTCAAGAAAAACTGAACATTTGTGCAATATTATGATAAAAGGTGGAATTGTACTCAATAAACAGTCACAATTTTACAGGAAAAGCTTAACGTTTTGGCAATTTTATGAAAAGAGTCGTAATTTTACTCGACAAAAGTCACAAATTCAATGAGAAAAACTTAAAAATGTTGGCAATATTATAATAATAATAAACGGAATTTTACTTGGCGAAATTATGACAAAAGTCATCATTTTACTCAAAAAATGTCACTATTTTACAAGAACAACAAAAAAAATGGGCAATATTGTAACACAAGTCAGAATTGTATATGACAAATGTCAGCATTTTGCATTAAAAAGTAATAATTTTACATAAAAAAGTAAAAAATAAATTTCAATGAGAAAAACTTAAAAATGTTGGCAATATTATAATAATAATAAACGGAATTTTACTTGGCGAAATTATGACAAAAGTCATCATTTTACTCAAAAAATTGATTATTGTACATAAAAAAAAGTGAACAATTTTACGAGAAAATATTGCAATCTTACAGAAACAGAAAAAATATGGGAAATTGTTCCCAATTTTTTAAGAAAAAAGTCGACACATTGTGAGAAAAAGACTGATTTTAGTTAATTTATTATTATTTTTTATTTTTTTGTTTTTTCATTTACTTCAAGTTATTACAGTATGTCTCTATATACATATTACTTGTATTTGTTTTTGTTCATTTGAGCCAAAGGGGGCGCATTTCAATTCCTTACACACACTTGTTGTTTCATATGTTGACCAGACGGGGGAGCACTTTTAAAACCGACACACAGTCAATTTGAAAAATCCCTCCTTTTTGGGACCACCCTAATTTTGATAGATTTCACCACCAGGGGTGCAAATGAGACATTCTCTATTAGATGCAATGGTTTTCCTTATTGGGACCATGATTTATGTTCTAACTTGTTCACCGGTCCTCATATGGAAGGTACTTTTCCTTGTTGATGTCTCAAGAAGAGTAGAAATACAAGAATACACACACACACACACACACACACACACACACACACTTCCGTGTATTTGTTACCTTTTGAGACCTCCGAAAAATGTCTCCCTCTTTAGGATCACCCTTTCTAGATATATAAAGATGTGTATTTACAACATGAACAATATATACATACTATGCAAATATAAAAAAGCTTGTTGTGAAAAATTAATTGGAAATTCACAAGAAAAATGTCACAATTTCACAAGAAAAACTTAGAATTTTGGCAGTATGGTAATAAAAGTCGTCATTTTACTCAACGCAAGTCAACATTTTTCAAGAAAAACTGAACATTTGTGCAATATTATGATAAAAGTTGGAATTGTACTCAATGAACAGTCACAATTTTACAGGAAAAGCTGAATGTTTTGGCAAATTTTATGAAAAGAGTCGTAATTTTACTCGACAAAAGTAAAAATTTCAATGAGAAAAACTTTAAAATGTTGGCAATATTATAATAATAATAAACGGAATTTTACTTGGCGAAATTATGACAAAAGTCATCATTTTACTCAAAAAATTTCACTATTTTACAAGAACAACAAAAAAAATGGGCAATATTGTAACACATGTCAGAATTGTATATGACAAATGTCACCATTTTGCATTAAAAAGTAATATTTTTACATAAAAAAGTAAAAAATAAAATTTCAATTACAAAAACTTAAAAATGTTGGCAATATTATAATAATAATAAACGGAATTTTACTTGGCGAAATTATGACAAAAGTCATCATTTTACTCAAAAAATTAATTATTGTACATAAAAAAAGTGAACAAGATTTACGAGAAAATATTGCAATATTACAGAAGCAGAAAAAATATGGGAAATTGTTCCCAATTTTATAAGAAAAAAGTCGACACATTGTGAGAAAAAGACTGCTTTTAGTTCATTTATTATTATTTTTTATTTTTTGTTTTTTTTATTTACTTCAAGTTATTACAGTATGTCTCTATATACATATTAATTGTATTTGTTTTTGTTCATTTGAGCCAAAGGGGGCGCATTTCAATTCCTTAAACACACTTGTTATTTCATATGTTGACCAGAAAGGGGAGCACTTTTAAAACCGACACACAGTCAATTTGAAAAATCCCTCCTTTTTGGGACCACCCTCATTTTGATAGATGTCACCACCAGGGGTGCTAATGAGACATTCTCTATTAGATGCAATGGTTTTCCGTATTGGGACCATGATTTCGGTCCTAACTTGTTTACCACACACACACACACACACACACACACACACACACACACACACACACACACACACACACACACACCTTCTTGAGACCTCCGAAAAATGCCTCCTTTTTGGATCACCCTTTCTAGATATATAAAGATGTGTATTTACAACATGAATAATATATACATACTATGCAAATATAAAAAAGCTTGTTGTGAAAAATTAGTTGGAATTTCACAGGAAAAAGGTCACAATTTTTTACAAGAAAAACTTAGAATTTTGGTAATATTATAATAAAAGTCGTAATTTTACTCAACGCAAGTCAACATTTTTCAAGAAAAACTGAACATTTGTGCAATATTATGATAAAAGTTGGAATTGTACTCAATAAACAGTCACCATTTTACAGGAAAAGCTTAACGTTTTGGCAATTTTATGAAAAGAGTCGTAATTTTACTCGACAAAAGTAAAAATTTCAATGAGAAAAATTTAAAAAATGTTGGCAATATTATAATAATAATAAACTGAATTTTACTTGGCGAAATTATGACAAAAGTCATCATTTTGCTCAAAAGATTTCACTATTTTACAAGAACAACAAAAAAATGGGCAATATGGTAACACAAGTCAAAATGTCACCATTTTGCATTAAAAAGTAATAATTTTACATAAAAAAAATAACAATTTTACGAGAAAATATTGCAATATTACAAATTAAATATTATTCTTCCCAATTTTATCAGAAAAAAGTCGACACATTGTGAGAAAAAGACTGCTTTTAGTTCAGTTATTTTTTTTTTTAGATTTTTTATTTTTATTTACTTCAAGTTATTACAGTATGTCTCTGTATACATATTATTTTGTTTTGTTTTGTTACTGTATACATATCATTATTTTTTGTTTTGTTAATTTTGGCCAAAGGGGGGTGTATTTAAATTCCTTAGACACACTTGTTATTTCATATGTTGACCAGAGGGGGAGCACTTCAAATTTTTACAAACACTTGTTGTTTCATATGTTGACCAGACGGGGGAGCAATTTTAAAACCGACACACAGTCAATTTGAAAAATCCCTCCTTTTTGGGACCACCCTAATTTCTATAGATTTCACCACCAGGGGTGCTAATGAGACATTCTCTATTAGATGCAATGGTTTTCCTTATTGGGACCATGATTTATGTTCTAACTTGTTTACCACACACACACACACACACACACACACACACACACACACACACACACACACACACACACACTTACAGGCACACAAACATACACTTTCTTGAGACCTCCGAAAAATGCCTACCTCTTTAGGATCACCTTTTCTAGATATATAAAGATTTGTATTTACAACATGAATAATACATACATACTATGCAAATATAAAAAGCTTGTTGTGAAAAAAATTAGTTGGAATTTCACAGTAAAAAAGTGACAATTTTTTACAAGAAAAACTTCGAATTTTGGCAGTATTATAATAAAAGTCGTAATTTTACTCAACGCAAGTCAACATTTTTCAAGAAATAAATGCAATATTGTGATAAAAGTTGAAATTGTACTCAATGAACAGTTACAATTTTACAAGAAAAGCTTAACATTTTGGCAATTTTATGAAAAGAGTCGTAATTTTACTCGACAAAAGTAAAAATTTCAATGAGAAAAATTTAAAAAATGTTGGCAATATTATAATAATAATAAACTGATTTTTTCTTGGCGAAATTATGACAAAAGTCATAATTTTGCCCAAAAAATTTCACTATTTTACAAGAACAACAAAAAAAATGGGCAATATTGTAACACAAGTCAGAATTGTATACGACAAATGTCACCATTTTGCATTAAAAAGTAATAATTTTACATTAAAAAGTAACAATTTTACGAGAAAATATTGCAATATTACAGAAGCAGAAAGAAAATGGGATATTGTTCCCAATTTTATCAGAAAAAAGTCGACACATTGTGAGAAAAAGACTGCTTTTAGTTAATTTATTATTATTTTTAGATTATTTTTTTTAAATTTACTTCAAGTTATTACAGTATGTCTCTATATACATATTGTTTTGTTTTGTTTTGTTACTGTATACATATCATTATTTTTTGTTTTGTTAATTTTGGCCAAAGGGGGTGCATTTGTTGGAATTTCACAGTAAAAAAATGACAATTTTTTACAAGAAAAACTTCAAATTTTGGCAGTATTATAATAAAAGTCGTAATTTTACTCAACGCAAGTCAACATTTTTCAAGAAAAACGGAACATTTGTGCAATATTATGATACAAGTTGGAATTGTACTCAATGAACAGTCACAATTTTACAGGAAAAGCTTAACGTTTTGGCAATTTTATGAAAAGAGTCGTAATTTTACTCGACAAAAGTAAAAATTTCAATGAGAAAAATTTAAAAAATGTTGGCAATATCATAATAATAATAAACGGAATTTTACTTGGCGAAATTATGACAAAAGTCATAATTTTACTCAAATAATGTCACTATTTTACAAGAACAACAAAAAAAATGGGCAATATTGTAACACAAGTCAGAATTGTATATGACAAATGTCACCATTTTGCCTTAAAAAGTAATAATTTTACATTAAAAAAAAAACAATTTTACGAGAAAATATTGCAATATTACAAATTAAATATTATTGTTCCCAATTTTATCAGAAAAAAGTCGACACATTGTGAGAAAAAGACTGCTTTTAGTTCATTTATTATTTTTTTTAGATTCTTTTTTTTTTATTTACTTCAAGTTATTACAGTACATCTCTGTATACATATTGTTTTGTTTTGTTTTGTTACTGTATACATATCATTATTTTTTGTTTTGTTAATTTTGGCCAAAGGGGGGTGCATTTCAATTCCTTACACACACTTGTTATTTCATATGTTGACCAGAGGGGGAGCACTTCAAATTTTTTTACAAACACTTGTTGTTTCATATGTTGACCGGACAGGGGAGCACTTTTAAAACTGACACAGTCAATTTGAAAAATCCCTCCTTTTTGGGAACACCCTAATTTTGATAGATTTCACCACCAGGGGTGCAAATGAGACATTCTCTATTAGATGCAATGGTTTTTCGTATTGGGACCATGATTTATGTTCTAACTTGTTTACCGGTCCTCATATGGAAGATTCTTTTCCTTGTTGATGTCTGAAGAAGAGTAGAAATACAAGAATACACACACACACACACACACACACACACACACACACACACACACACACACACACACAAAAACACACTTCCGTGTATTTGTTACCTTTTGAGACCTCCGAAAAATGTCTCCCTCTTTAGGACCACCCTTTCTAGATATATAAAGATTTATATTTACAACATGAATAATATATACATACTGTGCAAATACAACAAAGCTTGTTGTGAAAAATGAGTTGGAAATTCACAAGAAAAAGGTCACAATTTTTCACAAGAAAAACTTAGAATTTTGGCAGTATTATAATAAAAGTCGTAATTTTACTCAACGCAAGTCAACATGTTTCAAGAAAAACTGAACATTTGTGCAATATTATGATAGAAGTTGGAATTGTACTCAATAAACAGTCACAATTTTACAGGAAAAGCTTAACGTTTTGGCAAATTTTATGAAAAGAGTCGTAATTTTACTCGACAAAAGTAAAAATTTCAATGAGAAAAACTTAAACATTTTGGCAATATTATAATAATAATAAACGGAATTTTACTTGGCGAAATTATGACAAAAGTCATCATTTTACTCAAAAAATGTCACTATTTTACAAGAACAACAAAAAAAATGGGCAATATTGTAACACAAGTCAGAATTGTATATGACAAATGTCACCATTTCGCATTAAAAAGTAATCATTTTACATAAAAAAGTAAAAAATAAATTTCAATGACAAAAACTTAAAAATGTTGGCAATATTATGATAATAATAAACGGAATTTTACTTAGCAAAATTATGACAAAAGTCATAATTTTACTCAAAAAATTAATTATTGTGCATAAAAAAAGTGAACAATTTTACGAGAAAATATTGCAATATTACAGAAGCAGAAAAAATATGGGAAATTGTTCCCAATTTTATAAGAAAAAAGTCGACACATTGTGAGAAAAAGACTGTTTTTAGTTAATTTATTTTTTTTTTGTTTTTTTTTGTTTTTTTATTTACTTCAAGTTATTACAGTATGTCTCTATATACATATTAATTGTATTTGTTTTTGTTCATTTGAGCCAAAGGGGGCGCATTTCAATTCCTTACACACACTTGTTTTTTCATATGTTGACCAGAAGGGGGAAGCACTTTTAAAAACGACACACAGTCAATTTGAAAAATCCCTCCTTTTTGGGACCACCCTAATTTTGATAGATTTCACCACCAGGGGTGCAAATGAGACATTCTCTATTAGATGCAATGGTTTTCCTTATTGGGACCATGATTTATGTCATCACTTGTTTACTGGTCCTCATATGGAAGGTACTTTTCCCTTGTTGATGTCCCAAGAAGGGTAGAAATACAAGAACACACTCCCACACACCTTCACACCTCTCTTCTTTATGTCTTCCACTCTACATATATCCCCTGTGTCCAAGGGTCACCATGGTAACCTCGTCTTTCCGGAGCAAATGGCTTTAGTGTTCTGACAGGTCTCGGCCAAACCTTATTGATCTGCAAGATTTGGTGGCGCTTTCAAAGAAAAAGCGACCGGATCGATGAGAAATCCCTGGAAAGAAAGTTTACGGCTTCTGATTCCTGCACGAGACATTCCCAGTTTATAGGTGGTGGTGTTTTATTTGACTATTATTTTTTTTGGAGTTAATCTATGCCACAGGTTTCAAACTCAAGTCCGGCCCACCAAATTATTTTATGTGGCCCGCGAAAGCCTGTAAATAATATGCGTTAATAAAATGCATAATCTTTCCTTACTAAATATATTTGTTCTTTCCCTTTTGACAATAAAAACCATGCACTGCATGCAATTGCATGTCTTTTTAAAATGCAATATTATCAAAATCAAAATATTATATTATCATGTATTCCAAAAATGTTTTTTTTTGTTAAAATAAAGATAAATACTGTACTTAGATATCTGCTTGACTTATGATGTCAAAACAAATGATCAATCAAATTGTAGACTGTAAATTTGACAATAGATTTTACGGTTAAATTCCGCCGACTGAGGTTTTTTTTTTACCGTAAAATCAACTTTGGTACTGTTTTTTTTTCCATAAATAGTAAGACCCTAAAACATTAAAATAGAAACAAAAAATTGTGTACTGGAGAGGAGGCTACGCCGGATAGTCGAACCTCGGATTCAGGAGGAACAGTGTGGTTTTCGTCCTGGTCGTGGAACTGTGGACCAGCTCTATACTCTGGGCAGGGTCCTTGAGGGTGCATGGGAGTTTGCCCAACCAGTCTACATGTGCTTTGTGGACTTGGAGAAGGCATTCGACCGTGTCCCTCGGGAAGTCCTGTGGGGAGTGCTCAGAGAGTACGGGGTATCGGACTGTCTGATTGTGGCAGTCCGCTCCCTGTATGATCAGTGCCAGAGCTTGGTCCGCATTGCCGGTAGTAAGTCGGACACGTTTCCAGTGAGGGTTGGACTCCGCCAAGGCTGCCCTTTGTCACCCATTCTGTTCATAACTTTTATGGACAGAATTTCTAGGCGCAGTCAAGGCGTTGAGGGTATCTGGTTTGGTGGCTGCAGGATTAGGTCTCTGCTTTTTGCAGATGATGTGGTCCTGATGGCTTCATCTGGCCAGGATCTTCAGCTCTCACTGGATCGGTTCGCAGCCGAGTGTGAAGCGACTGGGATGAGAATCAGCACCTCCAAGTCCGAGTCCATGGTTCTCGCCCGGAAAAGGGTGGAGTGCCATCTCCGGGTTGGGGAGGAGATCTTGCCCCAAGTGGAGGAGTTCAAGTACCTCGGAGTCTTGTTCACGAGTGGGGGAAGAGTGGATCGTGAGATCGACAGGCGGATCGGTGCGGCGTCTTCAGTAATGCGGACGCTGTATCGATCCGTTGTGGTGAAGAAGGAGTTGAGCCGGAAGGCAAAGCTCTCAATTTACCGGTCGATCTACGTTCCCATCCTCACCTATGGTCATGAGCTTTGGGTTATGACCGAAAGGACAAGATCACGGGTACAAGCGGCCCAAATGAGTTTCCTCCGCCGGGTGGCAGGTCTCTCCCTTAGAGATAGGGTGAGAAGCTCTGCCATCCGGGAGGAGCTCAAAGTAAAGCCGCTGCTCCTCCACATGGAGAGGAGCCAGATGAGGTGGTTCGGGCATCTGGTCAGGATGCCACCCGAACGCCTCCCTAGGGAGGTGTTTAGGGCACGTCCCACCGGTAGGAGGCCGCGGGGAAGACCCAGGACACGTTGGGAAGACTATGTCTCCCGGCTGGCCTGGGAACGCCTCGGGGTCCCACAGGAAGAGCTGGACGAAGTGGCTGGGGAGAGGGAAGTCTGGGCTTCCCTGCTTAGGCTGCTGCCCCCGCGACCCGACCTCGGATAAGCGGAAGAAGATGGAGTATTCACTAATTAAAGGGGCAGAGCTTTAAGAGACATTTTAGCTTTTATATTTTATAAGATATATTTTTTTTGTAAGAACCACAATTAATACATATATTTCAGTGAATCACTAATTGTTCAAATCTGTATATAAATATGTACATAAAATGTTGTAATTATATTCCAACTCTGCGTTCTTCTTGGTCACCGCCGCTGCCGCCGCCACCCCCCGCCCACACCACCACAAATAGATGCCTGTCCTGTGGGAAACACTGTATATTCATATATTACTCATTGTTAAAATGCGGCCCTTTGAGGTCAACCATAACTGCGATGTGACCCTCACTGAAAGCGAGTTTGACACCCCCGATCTCTGCTTTGGTAAAGTGGGTGTGTACGTGCCCGGGTGAGACACTTCTATGGTTTCTTCCTGTGGTTGCATCGCTGCAGCGCGGATGATTCATGAGTTTCAGTGTTGTTTCAGAGACAAACTTCACACCAGAAATGTGTTTCTTTCCAATACTGGCTCATGCACACACACACACACACACACACACACGCACACACACACACACACACACACACACACACACACACACACACACAGTTTGGGTCTCTCTGTTCCAAACTCCCACACAAATGAGCGCGCTTTCATTGGTGCTTTTGGTGGTGGGATAAGTGACACAAAACGAACTAAAAATATTCCACCGAGCGCTCGTTTTCTCCGACTGGCAGTCCCCGGATCACAGTTATAAATAATCACACAACAATCGCAAAAAAACGTGTACTTTCTTTACACTTTTGTCTGCGTGCAAATGAATGCGTGCGTTTTGTAAAATAAATAGACTGCACTCGGCGCTTTATCGGGAAACAAAGAATAAAGTCCCCTTTTTTTTTGTGGCCCAAAGGCGGCGTGTTGGTGTGCTACTACAGGACTACAGGAAGAAAAAAAACACATCTACAAACCCCGTTTCCATATGAGTTGGGAAATTGTGTTAGATGTAAATATAAACGGAATACAATGAATTTGCAAATCATTTTCAACCCATATTCAATTAAATGCACTACAAAGACAACATATTTGATGTTCAAACTCATAAACATTTTTTTTTTTTTTTTGCAAATAATCATTAACTTTAGAATTTGATGCCAGCAACACGTGACAAAGAAGTTGGGAAAGGTGGCAATAAATACTGATAAAGTTGAGGAATGCTCATCAAACACTTATTTGGAACATCCCACAGGTGTGCAGGCTAATTGGGAACAGGTGGGTGCCATGATTGGGTATAAAAGTAGATTCCATGAAATGCTCAAACAAGGATGGGGCGAGGGTCACCACTTTGTCAACAAATGCGTGAGCAAATTGTTGAACAGTTTAAGAAAAAACCTTTCTCAACCAGCTATTGCAAGGAATTTAGGGATTTCACCATCTACACTCCGTAATATCATCAAAGGGTTCAGAGAATCTGGAGAAATCACTGCACGTAAGCAGCTAAGCCCGTGACCTTCCATCCCTCAGGCTGTACTGCATCAAGAAGCGACATCAGTGTGTAAAGGATATCACCACATGGGCTCAGGAACACTTCAGAAACTCACTGTCAGTAACTACAGTTGGTCCCTACATCTGTAAGTGCAAGTTAAAACTCTCCTATGCAAGGCGAAAACCGTTTATCAACAACACCCAGAAACGCCGTCGGCTTCGCTGGGCCTGAGCTCATCTAAGATGGACTGATACAAAGTGGAAAAGTGTTCTGTGGTCTGACGAGTCCACATTTCAAATTGTTTTTGGAAACTGTGGACGTCGTGTCCTCCGGACCAAAGAGGAAAAGAACCATCCGGATTGTTATAGGTGCAAAGTGTAAAAGCCAGCATGTGTGATGGTATGGGGGTGTATTAGTGCCCAAGACATGGGTAACTTACACATCTGTGAAGGCGCCATTAATGCTGAAAGGTACATACAGGTTTTCGAGCAACATATGTTGCCATCCAAGCAACGTTACCATGGACGCCCCTGCTTATTTCAGCAAGACAATGCCAAGCCACGTGTTACATCAACGTGGCTTCATAGTAAAAGAGTGCGGGTACTTTCCTGGCCTGCCTGCAGTCCAGACCTGTCTCCCATTGAAAATGTGTGGCGCATTATGAAGCCTAAAATAGCACAACGGAGACCCCCGGACTGTTGAACAACTTAAGCTGTACATCAAGCAAGAATGGGAAAGAATTCCACCTGAGAAGCTTCAAAAATGTGTCTCCTCAGTTCCCAAACGTTTACTGAGTGTTGTTAAAAGGAAAGGCCATGTAACACAGTGGTGAACATGCCCTTTCCCAACTACTTTGGCACGTGTTGCAGCCATGAAATTCTAAGTTAATTATTATTTGCAAAAAAAAAAAAATAAAGTTTATGAGTTTGAACATCAAATATGTTGTCTTTGTAGCATATTCAACTGAATATGGGTTGAAAAGGATTTGCAAATCATTGTATTCCATTTATATTTACATCCAACACAATTTCCCAACTCATGGAAACAGGGGGGGGTAACAGTCCGGGGGTCTCCGTTGTGCTATTTTAGGCTTCATAATGCGCCACACATTTTCAATGGGAGACAGGTCTGGACTACAGGCAGGCCAGTCTAGTACCCGCACTCTTTTACTATGAAGCCACGTTGATGTAACACGTGGCTTGGCATTGTCTTGCTGAAATAAGCAGGGGCGTCCATGGTAACGTTGCTTGGATGGCAACATATGTTGCTCCAAAACCTGTATGTACCTTTCAGCATTAATGGCGCCTTCACAGATGTGTAAGTTACCCATGTCTTGGGCACTAATACACCCCCATACCATCACACATGCTTTCTTTTACACTTTGCGCCTATAACAATCCGGATGGTTCTTTTCCTCTTTGGTCCGGAGGACACGACGTCCACAGTTTCCAAAAACAACTTGAAATGTGGACTCGTCAGACCACAGAACACTTTTCCACTTTGTATCAGTCCATCTTAGATGAGCTCAGGCCCAGCGAAGCCGACGGCGTTTCTGGGTGTTGTTGATAAATGGTTTTCGCCTTGCATAGGAGTTTTAACTTGCACTTACAGATGTAGCGACCAACTGTAGTTACTGACAGTGGGTTTCTGAAGTGTTCCTGAGCCCATGTGGTGATATCCTTTACACACCGATGTCACTTGTTGATGCAGTACAGCCTGAGGGATGGAAGGTCACGGGCTTAGCTGCTTACGTGCAGTGATTTCTCCAGATTCTCTGAACCCTTTGATGATATTACGGAGCGTAGATGGTGAAATCCCAAAATTCCTTGCAATAGCTGGTTGAGAAAGGTTTTTCTTAAACTGTTCAACAATTTGCTCACGCATTTGTTGACAAAGTGGTGACCCTCGCCCCATCCTTGTTTGTGAATGACTGAGCATTTCATGGAATCTACTTTTATACCCAATCATGGCACCCACCTGTTCCCAATTACCTGTGGGATGTTCCAAATAAGTGTTTGATGAGCATTCCTCAACTTTATCAGTATTTATTGCCACCTTTCCCAACTTCTTTGTCACGTGTTGCTGGCATCAAATTCTAAAGTTAATGATTATTTGCAAAAAAAAAAAATGTTTATGAGTTTGAACATCAAATATGTTGTCTTTGTAGTGCATTCAACTGAATATGGTTTGAAAATGATTTGCAAATCATTGTATTCCGTTTATATTTACATCTAACACAATTTCCCAACTCATGGAAACAGGGGCAGGGTAACAGTCCGGGGGTCTCTGTTGTGCTATTTTAGGCTTCATAATGCGCCACACATTTTCAATGGGAGACAGGTCTGGACTACAGGCAGGCCAGTCTAGTACCCGCACTCTTTTACTATGAAGCCACGTTGATGTAACATGTGGTTTGCCATTTTCTTGCTGAAATAAGCAGGGGCGTCCATGGTAACGTTACTTGGATGGCAACATATGTTGCTCCAAAACCTGTATGTACCTTTCAGCATTAATGGCGCCTTCACAGATGTGTAAGTTACCCATGTCTTGGGCACTAATACACCCCCATACCATCACAGATGGTATGGGGGTCTTTGTTACAGCCCAAACTGCATCGCAATCGTCTCGGGATCCGTCACAGACGTGTGCCTGCCTCGTTTTTTTTTGTCACATTGTTGAAATCAAACGTTGCCCAGCCCGGTGGTGCCCAGGTTCTGACTCAGTCTTTCTCTGATCCTCAAGGGTGCTCCGCATTTTTGGGATTCCACTTGGCTTATGTCTTCTAAAAATGTTTTCCATCTAAACTTTGACCAAAATTCTGCAAAGTCGTAATCATTAAAGTGATTGCTACAACTCACACTCATTTCTGCACCAGTCAGTTTGACCAAAAGAGGACATTCCGACATGTGCTGAAATTCACCACTGAAATGACTACTGTGTCTATTTTGGGGGGGATTTTAGCTGTAGACATCTTTGTTGGGTCTAAAGCTATGAAGTTGTCAGCAACAGAGGGATTCTTTAAACAATAAACAGCTTTAAAGCTTGTTTTGTTGGAAGCGCTGGTTTATGCTTGAGAGGCAGTCGTGACGCAGCAACGTGACATCAGGTGCTTAGCATCTGTGCTAATTGTTCCACTATTGCTTGAATAAGTTAGGGGACACGTCATAGCGCACACTAAAATGTAAGCTGGAACACGTTTAAGTGTGGACCTGGAAGCCGGCCAAGTAACCTCTTTGTCAACTTCCCCGCCCTGACATGTGAAGACTGTGGAGGCCCCACATTAGTGGGAGGAAACAAGAACCAAGAGGAAGGCAGTGCTGCCTGACAGATTAGAAGGTGTTAAACATAGTCACATTATTCCACTTAAATCTACATTAAGTGCGATGAAGTCCTTTGCATATATATATATATATATATATATATATATATATATATATATATATATATATATACATATACATAGATGCATACCTATATTTATACATACATATACACACCTCTCTCTCTCTCTCTCTCTCTATATATATATATATATATATATATATATATATATATATATATATATATATATATATATATATATATATATATATATATATATATATATTTATAGCTACAATTCACTGGAAGTCAAGTATGTGTGTATATGTATGTATAAATATAGGTATGCATCTATGTATATGTATATATATATATATATATATATATATATATATATATATATATATAAATGTAAATATATATATATATATATATATAAATATATATATATATATATATATATATATATATATATATATATATATATATATATATATATATATATATATATATATATATATATATATGTATATATATATATATATATATTGCGATGAGGTGGCGACTTGTCCAGGGTGTACGCCGCCTTCCCACCGATTGTAGCTGAGATAGGCTCCAGCGCACCCCGGGACTCCAAAGGGAATAATATATATATATATATATATATATATATATATACATACATACATACATACATACACATATATATATATATATATATATATATATATATATATATATATATATATATATATATATATACATATATATGCATATACATATGTACATACCTATACATACATACATACATATATATATATATATATATATATACATATATATATATATATACATATATATGCATATACATATATACATACCTATACATACATACATACATATATATATATATATACATATATATATATATATATATATATATATATATATATATATATATATATATATATATATATATATATATATATATATATATATGTATATATATATATATATGTATGTATGTATGTATGTATATATATATATATATATATATATATATATATATATATGTATACATACATATATATATATATATATATATATATATATATATATATATATATATATATATATATATATATATATGTATACATATATATATATATATATATATATATGTATATGTATATATATATATATATATATATATATATATATATATATATATATATATATATATATATATATATATATATAATAATAATAACTGGGATTTATATAGCGCTTTTCTAAGTACCCAAAGTCGCTTTACATGTAGAACCCATCAATCATTCACACCTGGTGGTGGTAAGCTACTTTCATAGCCACAGCTGCCCTGGGGTAGACTGACGGAAGCTTGGCTGCAATTTGCGCCAACGGCCCCTCTGACCACCACCTATCATTCATCATTCAATTCACCGGGGAGAGTTCAAAACCAGATGGAACAATCACAAGGCTTCTTTCAGGAACAAAAACCTGCAAAATACCACAGAACTCAGCAAACACATTTGGGACCTCAAAGACAATAATGTTGAATATTCAATAACATGGCAAATTCTTGCATCCAGCACACCTTACAATAGTGGTAATAAAAGATGCAACCTATGCTTGAAAGAGAAACTGTTTATTATTTACCGTCCAGACCTGTCATCCCTCAACAAGCGCAGCGAAATTGTAACAACATGCCGCCATAGACGGAAACACCTCCTAGGTAACACATGAGCCAATCACCACGCCCCTAGGCCAGCCTGTACCCACCCACTCTGTGCCCTATATAAACCATGGTATGCGAATGCTCCCATTAAAATCTCCTGATGATTGAGGGTACCCCCCCTCATGAAACAGGCCTGTAGAGATGAAATAGTCTTGTGATTTTTTCCCCACACATACATATATATATATATATATATATATATATATATATATATATATATATATATATATATATATATATATATATATATATATATATATATATACATACATATATATACATATATATATATATACATATATATATATATATATATATATATATATATATATATATATATATTATTCCCTTTGGGGTATATATATATATATATATATATATATATATATATATATATATATATATATATATATATATATATATATATATATATATATATATATATATATATATATATATATATATATATATATATATATATATATATATATATATATATATATATATATATATATATATATATTTATATTTATATATATATATATATATATATATATATATATGCATATACATATATACATACCTATACATACATATATATATATATATATATATATATATATATATATATATATATATATATATATATATATATATATATATATATATATATATATATATATATACATATGCACATACATACATATATATTTTTATTTCTTTTTTAGAGAAGCACTAAAAACAATGTTCATACTTACTGTTGCTTTAAATAGCCTGTTTTGTTTCAATGTGCAGCGTCATTTCATGATTAATCAGCCGTCACGCTCTGCTTCTTTTTTGGTCCTCTTTTCAGACCAAATGACTAAAGCTATAGGCTGCAAGATGACTGCATGCACGTCAGAACTATGCTCAGGCAGAAGTCCGTGCACATGGCCTGTCGGTGACTAAGTGTTGCAACTTCTCGGGCTCTCTAATTGGCTCGCGTTCTTTCCTTCCTGGCCTTCTGCGTCACGCGGCAAGTTAAACCTCAGCGCAGACATAAGCGTATTAAGACAAGTGGTGTAAAAATAGCTCGCAGTAGTGGAATTAAAGCGATATGCATGTGCAAGTGAGTATTTTGGGCACCTGCGAGCTTGTTATGGCTGTTAATTTTAGCTCTGCGGTTCTCCGTGAGGAGTGGAAACAGTGACAGGGACCTGTTTTGTCACAACATGCTTCCTGTACAAAGAGTAGTGAGAGAAAACCGCAAACCAGTGACGCAACAAAAACAAAAAAAAAAGAGAGAGGCGTGGAAAATCAGCAATGAGGAAGTGGCTTCACCTAAAAGGAAAACTGTTGACTGAGCTTTATAGTGTACACACACACCGTAACACTTCCTGTGTGTGTGTGTGTGTGTGTGTGTGTGTGTGTGGGTGTGTGTGGGTGTGGACTTTCCCCTTCAAGATAACAAGATAATAGAGCGATCAACTGGCCTTACACATAGTAGCTGCTTACACAGACATGAAGTATTAGTATTTGTGGAAATACACACTTCACTTCCTCACAGATGGTATTTGTGGAAAAAGTCATCAGTGTGAGATTTGTTGTCGTAGAACAGGAGAGAAAATGGAGAGAAATCCCGTAAAGTTGGGATATTGTGTTAGATGTAAATATAAACGGAATACAATATTTTGCAAATCATTTTCAACCCATATTCAGTTGAATATGCTACAAAGACAACATATTTGATGTTCTAACTGATAAACATTTTAATTTTTATTTTTTGCAAATAATCATTAACTTTAGAATTTGATGGCAGCAACACGTGACAAAGAAGTTGGGAAAGGTGGCAATAAATACTGAGAAAGTCATCAAACACTTATTTGGAACATCCCACGGGTGTCCAGGCTAATTGGGAACAGGTGGGTGCCATGATTGGGTATAAAAGTAGATTCCATGAAATGCTCAGTCATTCACAAACAAGGATGGGGCGAGGGTCACCACTTTGTCAACAAACGCGTGAGCAAATTGTTGAACAGTTTAAGAAAAACCTTTCTCAACTAGCTATTGCAAGGAATTTAGGGATTTCACCATCTACGGTCCGTAATATCATCAAAGGGTTCAGAGAATCTGGAGAAATCACTGCACGTAAGCAGCTAAGCCCGTGACCTTCCATCCCTCAGGCTGTACTGCATCAACAAGCGACATCAGTGTGTAAAGGATATCACCACATGGGCTCAGGAACACTTCAGAAACCCACTGTCACTAACTACAGTTGGTCGCTACATCTGTAAGTGCAAGTTAAAACTCTCCTATGCAAGGCGAAAACCGTTTATCAACAACACCCAGAAACGCCGTCGGCTTCGCTGGGCCTGAGCTCATTTAAGATGGACTGATACAAAGTGGAAAAGTGTTCTGTGGTCTGACGAGCCCACATTTCAAATTGTTTTTGGAAACTGTGGACGTCGTGTCCTCCGGACCAAAGAGGAAAAGAACCATCCGGATTGTTATAGGCGCAAAGTTGAAAAGCCAGCATCTGTGATGGTATGGGGGTGTATTAGTGCCCAAGACATGGGTAACTTACACATCTGTGAAGGCACCATTAATGCTGAAAGGTACATACAGGTTTTGGAGCAACATATGTTGCCATCCAAGCAACGTTACCATGGACGCCCCTGCTTATTTCAGCAAGACAATGCCAAGCCACGTGTTACATCAGCGTGGCTTCATAGTAAAAGAGTGCGGGTACTAGACTGGCCTGCCTGTAGTCCAGACCTGTCTCCCATTGAAAATGTGTGGCGCATTATGAAGCCTAAAATAGCACAACGGAGACCCCCGGACTGTTGAACAACTTAAGCTGTACATCAAGCAAGAATGGGAAAGAATTCCACCTGAGAAGCTTAAAAAATGTGTCGCCTCAGTTCCCAAACGTTTACTGAGTGTTGTTAAAAGGAAAGGCCATGTAACACAGTGGTGAACATGCCCTTTACCATCTACTTTGCAGCCATGAAATTCTAAGTTAGTTATTATTTGCAAAAAAATAAATAAAGTTTATGAGTTTGAACATCAAATATGTTGTCTTTGTAGCATATTCAACTGAATATGGGTTGAAAATTATTTGCAAATTATTGTATTCCGTTTATATTTACATCCGACACAATTTCCCCACTCATATGGAAACGGGGTTTGTACTAAAAGACAAGTTGTCTAGCATGTTCACTATTTTATTTAAGGCCAAACTTGCAATAAGAAAGATTTGTTTTTAAATTAAAGCCAATAATGCCATTTTTTTTGTGGTGCCCTTTATTTAGAAAAGTATCGAAAGGTACCGAAAAGTATCAAAATACATTTTGCGCGTTCAGGTCTGAAAATGGGAAATGACGCAATACGTTGCGACACATGTCAGTATGAATCTGCAAGCCTGTGATTAATCTGATTCTAAAGAATATCCATTTGACAGCACTAATTCTTCATTTACACGAGTGTTTATCTAAACAAACAACAGCTGAGTCAGTGTTAAAGTGTTAAAACAAACACCACAAACCCTCAGTTCCTTTATGGACCAGCAGTGGAGATGGTGTAGGTGTGTCGCGGGCTGAGGAGGCTGCAGATTACCTCGCGGTTGTCACTGGTAGAAAAAGGAGCCAAAGGGACTTTCTAAAAATAGATGCTTTTACTCCACCCAACAAGTCAGAGCCCGAAGCTCGGCAGCTTTAACTTGAAGGCCCGGGGTCAGTGTGTTACTATGGTGACGACACAGCCAGGCAGTGTGTGTGAATGGGAAGGCAGCCGGCAGCCCCGCCCCCCCTCGTCCCCCCCGGCCCCTGCAGAGAGACAACATTGGGTAACAGCAGTCTGGAGTTCCCCTGGACCCACTCCAGATTCCTCTCTTCCCTCCAGCTGCTTGT
>NC_084583.2:24102500-24222500 GCF_033978685.3 Nerophis lumbriciformis | reverse complement strand
TATAAGTCGCTCCGGAGTATAAGTCGCACCGGTCGAAAATGCATAATAAAGAAGGAACAAAACATATATAAGTCGCTCCGGAGTATAAGTCGCACCGGCCGAAAAAGCACAATAAAGAAGGAACAAAACATATATAAGTCGCACTGGAGTATAAGTCGCTTTTTTTGGGGAAATTAATTTGATAAAAGTCAACACCAAGAATAGACATTTGAAAGGCAATTTAAAATAAATCAAGAATAGTGAACAACAGGCTGAATAAGTGTACGTTATATGAGGCATAAATAACCAACTGGTATGTTAACGTAACATATTATGGTAAGAGTCATTCAAATAACTATAACATATAGAACATGCTATACGTTTACCAAACAATCTGTCACTCCTAATCGCTAAATCCCATGAAATCTTATACGTCTAGTCTCTTACATGAATGAGATCAATAATATTATTTCATATTTTACGCTAATGTGTTAATCATTTCACACATAAGTCGCTCCGGAGTATAAGTCGCACCGGCCGAAAATGCATAATAAAGAAGGAACAAAACATATATAAGTCGCTCCGGAGTATAAATCGCATCGGCCAAAAATGCATAATAAAGAAGGAACAAAACATATATAAGTCGCTCTGGAGTATAAGTCGCACCGGCCGAAAATGCATAATAAAGAAGGAACAAAACATATATAAGTCGCTCCGGAGTATAAGTCGCACCGGCCAAAAATGCATAATAAAGAAGGAACAAAACATATATAAGTCGCTCCGGACTATAAGTCGCACCGGCCGAAAATATATAATAAAGAAGGAACAAAACATATATAAGTCTCTCCGGAGTATAAGTCGCACCGGCCGAAAATGCATAATAAAGAAGGAACAAAACATACATAAGTCGCTCCGGAGTATAAGTCGCACCGGCCGAAAATGCATAATAAAGAAGGAACAAAACATATATAAGTCGCACTGGAGTATAAGTCGCATTTTTTGGGGAAATGTATTTGATAAAAGCCAACACCAAGAATAGACATTTGAAAGGCAATTTAAAATAAATCAAGAATAGTGAACAACAGGCTGAATAAGTGTACGTTATATGAGGCATAAATAACCAACTGGTATGTTAACGTAACATATTATGGTAAGAGTCATTCAAATAACTATAACATATAGAACATGCTATACGTTTACCAAACAATCTGTCACTCCTAATCGCTAAATCCCATGAAATCTTATACGTCTAGTCTCTTACGCAGGGGTGCTCATTACGTCGATCGCGATCTACCGGTCGATCTCGGAGGGTGTGTCAGTCGATCACCAGCCAGGCATTAAAAAAATAGTCCTAAAAATGAGCGATCATAAATCTTCACTATGACGTCACTTTGGTCACTTGATTGACATTCACGGCACCCGAGGGTCTTCTGAGATGACGCTGGCTGCTGCCAGCTCATTAAAATTACCGACTGGAAGGCGAGAAACACTTTATTTCAACAGACTCTGGCGCCGTACCTGTTGTCAAAACTCCAAAGACCGACTGCACAGTTGCACAATAAAAGCTCTGCTTCATCCTGCTTGCGCTACCAAAATAAGAGTCTCAGGAAGCTGGCGTGCACAAGCTAGCAAGCTACGGAGTTTGCCGACAATGTATTTCTTGTAAAGTGTATACAAAGGAGTACGGAAGCTGGACAAATAAGATGCCAAAAACCAACCACTTTCATGTGGTATTGGACAGAAAGGAGGACTTTTTTTCTCCTCCATTCGAAAATGCGGACGTTATCATCACCACTGTCTGATTCCTATCAATGCAAGTCATCAGAATCAGGTAATACACCAACTTATATTCTTGTCTTCATGAAAGAAAGGAATCTATATGTGTTAAACATGCTTGTATTATCTTTAACCACCTTTAAGTTGTTAACAATATTAACTCCATCCATCCATCCATCCATCTTCTTCCGCTTATCCGAGGTCGGGTCGCGGGGGCAGCAGCTTAAGCAGGGAAGCCCAGACTTCCCTCTCCCCAGCCACTTCGTCCAGCTCTTCCTGTGGGACCCCGAGGCGTTCCCAGGCCAGCCGGGAGACATAGTCTTCCCAACGTGTCCTGGGTCTTCTTCGCGGCCTCCTACCGGTGGGACGTGCCCTAAACACCTCCCTAGGGAGGCGTTCGGGTGGCATCCTGACCAGATGCCCGAACCACCTCATCTGGCTCCTCTCGATGTGGAGGAGCAGCGGCTTTACTTTGAGCTCCTCCCGGATGGCAGAGCTTCTCACCCTATCTCTAAGGGAGAGCCCCGCCACCCGGCGGAGGAAACTCATTTCAGCCGCTTGTACCCGTGATCTTGTCCTTTCAGTCATAACCCAAAGCTCATGACCATAGGTGAGGATGGGAACGTAGATCGACCGGTAAATTGAGAGCTTTGCCTTCCGGCTCAGCTCCTTCTTCACCACAACGGATCGATACAGCGTCCGCATTACTGAAGACGCCGCACCGATCCGCCTGTCGATCTCACGATCCACTCTTCCCCCACTCGTGAACAAGACACCGAGGTACTTGAACTCCTCCACTTGGGGCAAGATCTCCTCCCCAACCCGGAGATGGCACTCCACCCTTTTCCGGGCGAGAACCATGGACTCGGACTTGGAGGTGCTGATTCTCATCCCAGTCGCTTCACACTCAGCTGCGAACCGATCCAGTGAGAGCTGAAGATCCTGGCCAGATGATGCCATCAGGACCACATCATCTGCAAAAAGCAGAGACCTAATCCTGCAGCCACCAAACCAGATCCCCTCAACGCCTTGACTGCGCCTAGAAATTCTGTCCATAAAAGTTATGAACAGAATCGGTGACAAAGGGCAGCCTTGGCGGAGTCCAACCCTCACTGGAAACGTGTCCGACTTACTACCGGCAATGCGGACCAAGCTCTGGCACTGATCATACAGGGAGCGGACTGCCACAATCAGACAGTCCGATACCCCGTACTCTCTGAGCACTCCCCACAGGACTTCCCGAGGGACACGGTTGAATGCCTTCTCCAAGTCCACAAAACACATGTAGACTGGTTGGGCAAACTCCCATGCACCCTCAAGGACCCTGCCGAGAGTATAGAGCTGGTCCACAGTTCCACGACCAGGACGAAAACCACACTGTTCCTCCTGAATCCGAGGTTCGACTATCCGGCGTAGCCTCCTCTCCAGTACACCCAAATAGACCTTACCGGGAGGGCTGAGGAGTGTGATCCCACGATAGTTAGAACACACCCTCCGGTTCCCCTTCTTAAAGAGAGGAACCACCACCCCGGTCTGCCAATCCAGAGGTACCGCCCCCGATGTCCACGCGATGCTGCAGAGTCTTGTCAACCAAGACAGCCCCACAGCATCCAGAGCCTTAAGGAACTCCGGGCGGATGTGAGTGAGATGAGATAAAGGTGGTTAATATTGTTAACAATATTAACTATATGTGTTAAACATGCTTGCATTATCTTTAACCACCTTTAAGTTGTTTACAATATTAACTATATGTGTTAAACATGCTTGTTTTATCTTTAACCACCTTTAAGTTGTTAACAATATTAACTATTTGTGTTAAACATGCTTGCATTATCATTAAACACCTCTAACTTGTTAACAAAAACATATGGGTTGTACTTGTATAGCGCTTTTCTACCTTCAAGGTACTCAAAGCGCTTTGACACTACTTCCACATTTACCCATTCACACACACATTCACACACTGATGGAGGGAGCTGCCATGCAAGGCGCTAACCAGCACCCATCAGGAGCAAGGGTGAAGTGTCTTGCTCAGGACACAACGGACATGACGAGGTTGGTACTAGGTGGGGATTGAACCAGGGACCCTCGGGTCGCGCACGGCCACTCCTCCACTGCGCCACGCCGGCCCTTATATATATATATATATATATATATATATATATATATATATATATATATATATATATATATATATATTATATTTCATAAATAAGTTAATATAAATTATTTATATGAATGAGGTAGATCTCCACGACTTGATCAATTGAAAAGTAGCTCGCCTGCAGAAAAAGTGTGAGCACCCCTGCTCTTACGTGAATGAGATAAATAATATTATTTGATATTTTACGCTAATGTGTTAATCATTTCACACATAAGTCGCTCCTGAGTATAAGTCCAAACCAAACTAGGAAAAAAACTGCGACTTATAGTCCGTAATTTTCGGACTATAAGTCGCAGTTTTTTTCATAGTTTTTTCGGCATTTTCGGCCGGTGCGACCTATACTCCGGAGCGACTTATACTCCGAAAGATACTGTAGTTCAAATAAAATACCCCTAATTTTTATATATTTTTTTCTTGTTTTTGAACAATTACTTTTTGCAGTGTAAGCTAAATACCGTATTTTCCGCACTATTAGCCGCACCTAAAAACCACAAATTTACTCAAAAGCTGACAGTGCGGCTTTTAACCCGGTGCGCTTTATATATGGATTAATATTACGATTCATTTTCATAAAGTTTAGGTCTCGCAACTACGGTAAACAGCCGCCATCTTTTTTCCCCGTAGAAGAGGAAGTGCTTCTTCTTCTACGCAAGCAACCGCCAAGGTAAGCACCCGCCCCCATAGAAGAGGAAGCGCTTCTTCTTCTACTGTAAGCAACCACCCGCCCCCGTAGAAGAAGAAGAAGCGCGCGGATATTACGTTTCATTTCCTTTGTGTGTTTACATCTGTAAAGACCACAAAATGGCTCCTACTAAGCGACAGGTTTCCGGTTCATGAAAAGACGCAATCTCTCCATCCGCACACGGACTACTATTTCACAGCAACTGCCTAAAGACTTTCAAGAAAAGCTGGCTACTTTCCGTGCATATTGTAAAAACAAGATAGCTGAAAAAAAGATCCGGCCAGAGAACATTATCAACATGGACGAGGTTCCACTGACTTTTGATATTCCTGTGAACCGCACTGTGGATACAACGGGAGCACGTACGGTGAATATTCGCACCACAGGGAATGAGAAGTCATCCTTCACTGTGGTTCTAGCTTGCCATGCTAATGGCCAGAAACTTCCACCCATGGTGATATTCAAAAGGAAGACCTTGCCAAAAGAGACCTTTCCAGCCGGCGTCATCATAAAAGCTAACTCGAAGGGATGGATGAAGAAAAGATGAGCGAGTGGTTAAGGGAAGTTTACGCGAAGAGGCCGGGTGGCTTTTTTCACGCAGCTCCGTCCATGTTGATATACGACTCCATGCGCGCCCACATCACGCTGGTTTTTAATATATTATTAAAGTTTGACTGACCTATCTGACTGTTTTTTTGACATTCCTTTAGCGCAGTTAGATGCGGCTTATAACACGGGGCGGCTTATAGGTGGACAAAGTTTTGAAATATGCCGTTCATTGAAGGCGCGGCTTATAACCCAGGGCGCCTTATGGTGCGGAAAATACAGTATGTTTTGTTCCTTCTTTAGTATGCATTTTCGGCCGGTGCGACTTATACTCCGGAGCGACTTATATATGTTTTGTTCCTTCTTTATTATGCATTTTCGGCCGGTGCGACTTATACTCCGGAGCGACTTTTATATGTTTTGTTCCTTCTTTATTATGCATTTTCGGCCGGTGCGACTTATACTCTGGAGCGACTTATATATGTTTTGTTCCTTCTTTATTATGCATTTTTGGCCGGTGCGACTTATACTCCGGAGCGACTTATATATTTTTTGTTCCTTCTTTATTATGCATTTTCGGCCGGTGCGACTTATACCCCGGAGCGACTTATATATGTTTTGTTCCTTCTTTATTATGCATTTTCGGCCGTTGCGACTTATACTCCAGTGCGACTTATAAATGTTTTGTTCCTTCTTTATTATGCATTTTCGGCCGGTGCGACTTATACTCCGGAGCGACTTATATATGTTTTGTTCCTTCTTTATTATGCATTTTCGGCCGGTGCGACTTATACTCCGGAGCGACTTATATATGTTTTGTTACTTCTTTATTGTGCATTTTCGGCCAGTGCGACTTATACTCCGGAGCGACTTATATATGTTTTGTTCCTTCTTTATTATGCATTTTCGGCCGGTGCGACTTATACTCCAGTGCGACTTATATATGTTTTGTTCCTTCTTTATTATGCATTTTTGGCCGGTGCGACTTATACTCCGGTGCGACTATATTATATGTTTTGTTCCTTCTTTATTATGCATTTTCGGCCGGTGCGACTTATACCCCGGAGCGACTTATATATGTTTTGTTCCTTCTTTATTATGCATTTTCGGCCGGTGCGACTTATACCCCGGAGCGACTTATATATGTTTTGTTCCTTCTTTATTATGCATTTTCGGCCGGTGCGACTTATACTCCAGAGCGACTTATATATGTTTTGTTCCTTCTTTATTATGCATTTTTGGCCGTTGCCACTTATACTCCAGTGCGACTTATATATGTTTTGTTCCTTCTTTATAATGCATTTTCGGCCGGTGCGACTTATACTCCGGAGCGACTTATATATGTTTTGTTCCTTCTTTATTATGCATTTTCGGTCGGTGCGACTTATACTCCGGAGCGACTTATGTATGTTTTGTTCCTTCTTTATTATGCATTTTCGGCCGGTGCGACTTATACTCCGGAGCGACTTATATATGTTTTGTTCCTTCTTTATTATGCATTTTCGGCCGGTGCGACTTATACTCCGGAGCGACTTATATATGTTTTGTTCCTTCTTTATTATGCATTTTCGGCCGGTGCGACTTATACTCCGGAGCGACTTATATATGTTTTGTTCCTTCTTTATTATTCATTTTCGGCCGGTGCGACTTATACTCCGGAGCGACTTATATATGTTTTGTTCCTTCTTTATTATGCATTTTTGGCCGGTGCGACTTATACTCCGGAGAGACTTAGATATGTTTTGTTCCTTCTTTAGTATGCATTTTCGGCCGGTGCGACTTATACTCCGGAGCGACTTATATATGTTTTGTTCCTTCTTTATTATGCATTTTCGGCCGGTGCGACTTATACTCCGGAGCGACTTATATATGTTTTGTTTCTTCTTTATTATGCATTTTCGGCCGGTGCGACTTATACTCCGGAGCGACTTATACTCCGGAGCGGCTTATATATGTTTTGTTCCTTCTTTATTATGCATTTTCGGCCGGTGCGACTTATACCCCGGAGCGACTTATATATGTTTTGTTCCTTCTTTATTATGCATTTTCGGCCGGTGCGACTTATACTCCGGAGCGACTTATGTGTGAAATTATGAACACATTAGCGTAAAATATCAAATAATATTATTGATCTCATTAACGTAAGAGACTAGACGTATAAGATTTCATGGGATTTAGCGATTAGGAGTGACAGATTGTTTGGTAAACGTATAGCATGTTCTATATGTTATAGTTATTTGAATGACTCTTACCATAATATGTTACGTTAACATACCAGTTGGTTATTTATGCCTCATATAACGTACACTTATTCAGCCTGTTGTTCACTATTCTTCATTTATTTTAAATTGCCTTTCGAATGTCTATTCTTGGTGTTGGCTTTTATCAAATACATTTCCCCAAAAAATGCGACTTATACTCCAGTGCGACTTATATATGTTTTGTTCCTTCTTTATTATGCATTTTCGGCCGGTGCGACTTATACTCCAGAGCGACTTATATATGTTTTGTTCCTTCTTTATTATGCATTTTTGGCCGTTGCGACTTATACTCCAGTGCGACTTATATATGTTTTGTTCCTTCTTTATTATGCATTTTCGGCCGTTGCGACTTATACTCCAGTGCGACTTATATATGTTTTGTTCCTTCTTTATTATGCATTTTTGGCCGTTGCGACTTATACTCCAGTGCGACTTATATATGTTTTGTTCCTTCTTTATTATGCATTTTTGGCCGTTGCGACTTATACTCCAGTGCGACTTATATATGTTTTGTTCCTTCTTTATTATGCATTTTTGGCCGTTGCGACTTATACTCCAGTGCGACTTATATATGTTTTGTTCCTTCTTTATTATGCATTTTTGGCCGTTGCGACTTATACTCCAGTGCGACTTATATATGTTTTGTTCCTTCTTTATTATGCATTTTCGGCCGGTGCGACTTATACTCCGGAGCGACGTATGTGTGAAATAATGAACACATTAGCGTAAAATATTAAATAATATTATTGATCTCATTCACGTAAGAGACTAGACTTATAAGATTTCATGGGATTTAGCGATTAGGAGTGACAGATTGTTTGGTAAACGTATAGCATGTTCTATATGTTATAGTTATTTGAATGACTCTTACCATAATATGTTACGTTAACATACCAGTTGGTTATTTATGCCTCATATAACGTACACTTATTCAGCCTGTTGTTCACTATTCTTGATTTATTTTAAATTGCCTTTCAAATGTCTATTCTTGCTGTTGGCTTTTATCAAATACATTTCCCCCAAAAATGCGACTTATACTCCAGTGCGACTTATATATGTTTTGTTCCTTCTTTATTATGCATTTTCGGCCGGTGCGACTTATACTCCGGAGCGACTTATATATGTTTTGTTCCTTCTTTATTATGCATTTTCGGCCGGTGCGACTTATACTCCGGAGCGACTTATATATGTTTTGTTCCTTCTTTATTATGCATTTTCGGCCGGTGCGACTTATACTCTGGAGCGACTTATATATGTTTTGTTCCTTCTTTATTATGCATTTTCGGCCGGTGCGACTTATACTCCGGAGCGACTTATATATGTTTTGTTCCTTCTTTATTATGCATTTTCGGCCGGTGTGACTTATACTCCGGAGCGACTTATATATGTTTTGTTCCTTCTTTACTATGCATTTTCGGCCGGTGCGACTTATACTCCGGAGCGACTTATATATGTTTTGTTCCTTCTTTATTATTCATTTTCGGCCGTTGCGACTTATACTCCGGTGCGACTTATACTCCGGAGCGACTTATATATGTTTTGTTCCTTCTTTATTATTCATTTTCGGCCGTTGCGACTTATACTCCGGTGCGACCTATATATGTTTTGTTCCTTCTTTATTATGCATTTTCGGCCGGTGCGACTTATACTCCGGAGCGACTTTTATGTGTTTTGTTCCTTCTTTATTATGCATTTTCGGCCGGTGCGACTTATACTCTGGAGCGACTTATATATGTTTTGTTCCTTCTTTATTATGCATTTTTGGCCGGTGCGACTTATACTCCGGAGCGACTTATATATGTTTTGTTCCTTCTTTATTATGCATTTTTGGCCGTTGCGACTTATACTCCGGTGCGACTTATATATGTTTTGTTCCTTCTTTATTATGCATTTTTGGCCGGTGCGACTTATACTCCGGAGCGACTTATGTGTGAAATTATGAACACATTAGCGTAAAATATCAAATAATAATATTTATCTCATTCACGTAAGAGACTAGACGTATAAGATTTCATGGGATTTAGCGATTAGGAGTGACATATTGTTTGGTAAACGTATAGCATGTTCTATATGTTATAGTTATTTGAATGACTCTTACCATAATATGTTACGTTAACATACCAGTTGGTTATTTATGCCTCATATAACGTACACTTATTCAGCCTGTTGTTCGCTATTCTTTATTTATTTTAAATTGCCTTTCAAATGTCTATTCTTGGTGTTGGCTTTTACCAAATACATTTCCCCAAAAAATGCGACTTATACTCCAGTGCGACTTATATATGTTTTGTTCCTTCTTTATTATGCATTTTCGGCCGGTGCGACTTATACTCCGGAGCGACTTATATATGTTTTGTTCCTTCTTTTTTATGCATTTTCGGCCGGTGCGACTTATACTCCGGAGCGACTTATATATGTTTTGTTCCTTCTTTATTATGCATTTTTGGCCGTTGCGACTTATACTCCAGTGCGACTTATATATGTTTTGTTCCTTCTTTATAATGCATTTTCGGCCGGTGCGACTTATACTCCGGAGCGACTTATATATGTTTTGTTCCTTCTTTATTATGCATTTTTGGCCGTTGCGACTTACACTCCGGAGCGACTTATATATGTTTTGTTCCTTCTTTATTATGCATTTTCGGCCGGTGCGACTTATACTCCAGAGCGACTTATATATGTTTTGTTCCTTCTTTATTATGCATTTTTGGCCGGTGCGACTTATACTCCGGAGCGACTTATATATGTTTTGTTCCTTTTTTATTATGCATTTTCGGCCGGTGCGACTTATACTCCGGAGCGACTTATATATGTTTTGTTCCTTCTTTATTATGTATTTTCGGCCGGTGCGACTTATACTCCGGAGCGACTTATACATGTTTTGTTCCTTCTTTATTATGCATTTTCGGCCGGTGCGACTTATACTCTGGAGCGACTTATATATGTTTTGTTCCTTCTTTATTATGCATTTTCGGCCGGTGCGACTTATACTCCGGAGCGACTTATATATGTTTTGTTCCTTCTTTATTATGCATTTTCGGCCGGTGCGACTTATACTCCGGAGCGACTTATATATGTTTTGTTCCTTCTTTATTATGCATTTTTGGCCGGTGCGACTTATACTCCGGAGCGACTTATATATGTTTTGTTCCTTTTTTATTATGCATTTTCGGCCGGTGCGACTTATACTCCGGAGCGACTTATATATGTTTTGTTCCTTCTTTATTATGCATTTTCGGCCGGTGCGACTTATACTCCGGAGCGACTTATACATGTTTTGTTCCTTCTTTATTATGCATTTTCGGCCGGTGCGACTTATACTCTGGAGCGACTTATATATGTTTTGTTCCTTCTTTATTATGCATTTTCGGCTGGTGCGACTTATACTCCGGAGCGACTTATATATGTTTTGTTCCTTCTTTATTATGCATTTTCGGCCGGTGCGACTAATACTCCGGAGCGACTTATGTGTGAAATGATTAACACATTAGCGTAAAATATGAAATAATATTATTGATCTCATTCACGTAAGAGACTAGACGTATAAGATTTCATGGGATTTAGCGATTAGGAGTGACAGATTGTTTGGTAAACGTATAGCATGTTCTATATGTAATAGTTATTTGAATGACTCTTACCATAATATGTTACGTTAACATACCAGTTGGTTATTTATGCCTCATATAACGTACACTTATTCAGCCTGTTGTTCACTATTCTTGATTTATTTTAAATTGCCTTTCAAATGTCTATTGTTGGTGTTGGCTTTTATCAAATACATTTCCCCAAAAAATGCGACTTATACTCCGGAGCGACTTATATATGTTTTGTTCCTTCTTTATTATGCATTTTCGGCCGCTGCGACTTATACTCCGGAGCGACTTATATATGTTTTGTTCCTTCTTTATTATGCATTTTCGGCCGGTGCGACTTATACTCCGGAGCGACTTATATATGTTTTGTTCCTTCTTTATTATGCATTTTCGGCCGGTGCGACTTATACTCCGGAGCGACTTATATATGTTTTGTTCCTTCTTTATTATGCATTTTTGGCCGTTGCGACTTATACTCCAGTGCGACTTATATATGTTTTGTTCCTTCTTTATAATGCATTTTCGGCCGGTGCGACTTATACTCCGGAGCGACTTATAATGTTTTGTTCCTTCTTTATTATGCATTTTTGGCCGTTGCGACTTATACTCCGGAGCGACTTATATATTTTTTGTTCCTTCTTTATTATGCATTTTCGGCCGGTGCGACTTATACCCCGGAGCGACTTATATATGTTTTGTTCCTTCTTTATTATGCATTTTCGGCCGGTGCGACTTATACTCTGGAGCGACTTATATATGTTTTGTTCCTTCTTTATTATGCATTTTCGGCCGTTGCAACTTATACTCCAGTGCGACTTATATATGTTTTGTTCCTTCTTTATTATGCATTTTTGGCCGCTGCGACTTATACTCCAGTGCGACTTATATATGTTTTGTTCCTTCTTTATTATGCATTTTCGGCTGGTGCGACTTATACTCCGGAGCGACTTTTATATGTTTTGTTCCTTCTTTATTATGCATTTTCGGCCGGTGCGACTTATACTCTGGAGCGACTTATATATGTTTTGTTCCTTCCTTATTATGCATTTTCGGCCGGTGCGACTTATACTCTGGAGCGACTTATATATGTTTTGTTCCTTCTTTATTATGCATTTTCGGCCGGTGCGACTTATACTCCGGAGCGACTTATGTGTGAAATTATGAACACATTAGCGTAAAATATCAAATAATATAATTGATCTCATTCACGTAAGAGACTAGACGTATAAGATTTCATGGGATTTAGCGATTAGGAGTGACAGATTGTTTGGTAAACGTATAGCATGTTCTATATGTTATAGTTATTTGAATGACTCTTACCATAATATGTTACGTTAACATACCAGTTGGTTATTTATGCCTCATATAACGTACACTTATTCAGCCTGTTGTTCACTATTCTTCATTTATTTTAAATTGTCTTTCAAATGTCTATTCTTGCTGTTGGCTTTTATCAAATACATTTCCCCAAAAAATGCGACTTATACTCCAGTGCGACTTATATATGTTTTGTTCCTTCTTTATTATGCATTTTTGGCCGGTGCGACTTATACTCCGGAGCGACTTATATATTTTTTGTTCCTTCTTTATTATGCATTTTCGGCCGGTGTGACTTATACCCCGGAGCGACTTATATATGTTTTGTTCCTTCTTTATTATGCATTTTCGGCCGGTGCGACTTATACTCCGGAGTGACTTATATATGTTTTGTTCCTTCTTTATTATGCATTTTTGGCCGTTGCGACTTATACTCCGGAGCGACTTATATATTTTTTGTTCCTTCTTTATTATGCATTTTCGGCCGGTGCGACTTATACTCTGGAGCGACTAATATATGTTTTGTTCCTTTTTTATTATGCATTTTCGGCCGGTGCGACTTATACTCCGGAGCGACTTATATATGTTTTGTTCCTTCTTTATTATGCATTTTCGGCCGGTGCGACTTATACTCCGGAGCGACTTATATATGTTTTGTTCCTTCTTTATTATGCATTTTCGGCCGGTGCGACTTATACCCCGGAGCGACTTATATATGTTTTGTTCCTTCTTTATTATGCATTTTCGGCCGGTGCGACTTATACTCCGGAGCGACTTATATATGTTTTGTTCCTTCTTTATTATGCATTTTTGGCCGTTGCGACTTATACTCCAGTGCGACTTATATATGTTTTGTTCCTTCTTAATTATGCATTTTCGGCCGGTGCGACTTATACCCCGGAGCGACTTATATATGTTTTGTTCCTTCTTTATTATGCATTTTCGGCCGGTGCGACTTATACTCCGGAGCGACTTATGTGTGAAATTATGAACACATTAGCGTAAAATATCAAATAATATTATTGATCTCATTAACGTAAGAGACTAGACGTATAAGATTTCATGGGATTTAGCGATTAGGAGTGACAGATTGTTTGGTAAACGTATAGCATGTTCTATATGTTATAGTTATTTGAATGACTCTTACCATAATATGTTACGTTAACATACCAGTTGGTTATTTATGCCTCATATAACGTACACTTATTCAGCCTGTTGTTCACTATTCTTCATTTATTTTAAATTGCCTTTCGAATGTCTATTCTTGGTGTTGGCTTTTATCAAATACATTTCCCCAAAAAATGCGACTTATACTCCAGTGCGACTTATATATGTTTTGTTCCTTCTTTATTATGCATTTTCGGCCGGTGCGACTTATACTCCAGAGCGACTTATATATGTTTTGTTCCTTCTTTATTATGCATTTTTGGCCGTTGCGACTTATACTCCAGTGCGACTTATATATGTTTTGTTCCTTCTTTATTATGCATTTTCGGCCGTTGCGACTTATACTCCAGTGCGACTTATATATGTTTTGTTCCTTCTTTATTATGCATTTTTGGCCGTTGCGACTTATACTCCAGTGCGACTTATATATGTTTTGTTCCTTCTTTATTATGCATTTTTGGCCGTTGCGACTTATACTCCAGTGCGACTTATATATGTTTTGTTCCTTCTTTATTATGCATTTTTGGCCGTTGCGACTTATACTCCAGTGCGACTTATATATGTTTTGTTCCTTCTTTATTATGCATTTTTGGCCGTTGCGACTTATACTCCAGTGCGACTTATATATGTTTTGTTCCTTCTTTATTATGCATTTTCGGCCGGTGCGACTTATACTCCGGAGCGACGTATGTGTGAAATAATGAACACATTAGCGTAAAATATTAAATAATATTATTGATCTCATTCACGTAAGAGACTAGACTTATAAGATTTCATGGGATTTAGCGATTAGGAGTGACAGATTGTTTGGTAAACGTATAGCATGTTCTATATGTTATAGTTATTTGAATGACTCTTACCATAATATGTTACGTTAACATACCAGTTGGTTATTTATGCCTCATATAACGTACACTTATTCAGCCTGTTGTTCACTATTCTTGATTTATTTTAAATTGCCTTTCAAATGTCTATTCTTGCTGTTGGCTTTTATCAAATACATTTCCCCCAAAAATGCGACTTATACTCCAGTGCGACTTATATATGTTTTGTTCCTTCTTTATTATGCATTTTCGGCCGGTGCGACTTATACTCCGGAGCGACTTATATATGTTTTGTTCCTTCTTTATTATGCATTTTCGGCCGGTGCGACTTATACTCCGGAGCGACTTATATATGTTTTGTTCCTTCTTTATTATGCATTTTCGGCCGGTGCGACTTATACTCTGGAGCGACTTATATATGTTTTGTTCCTTCTTTATTATGCATTTTCGGCCGGTGCGACTTATACTCCGGAGCGACTTATATATGTTTTGTTCCTTCTTTATTATGCATTTTCGGCCGGTGTGACTTATACTCCGGAGCGACTTATATATGTTTTGTTCCTTCTTTACTATGCATTTTCGGCCGGTGCGACTTATACTCCGGAGCGACTTATATATGTTTTGTTCCTTCTTTATTATTCATTTTCGGCCGTTGCGACTTATACTCCGGTGCGACTTATACTCCGGAGCGACTTATATATGTTTTGTTCCTTCTTTATTATTCATTTTCGGCCGTTGCGACTTATACTCCGGTGCGACCTATATATGTTTTGTTCCTTCTTTATTATGCATTTTCGGCCGGTGCGACTTATACTCCGGAGCGACTTTTATGTGTTTTGTTCCTTCTTTATTATGCATTTTCGGCCGGTGCGACTTATACTCTGGAGCGACTTATATATGTTTTGTTCCTTCTTTATTATGCATTTTTGGCCGGTGCGACTTATACTCCGGAGCGACTTATATATGTTTTGTTCCTTCTTTATTATGCATTTTTGGCCGTTGCGACTTATACTCCGGTGCGACTTATATATGTTTTGTTCCTTCTTTATTATGCATTTTTGGCCGGTGCGACTTATACTCCGGAGCGACTTATGTGTGAAATTATGAACACATTAGCGTAAAATATCAAATAATAATATTTATCTCATTCACGTAAGAGACTAGACGTATAAGATTTCATGGGATTTAGCGATTAGGAGTGACATATTGTTTGGTAAACGTATAGCATGTTCTATATGTTATAGTTATTTGAATGACTCTTACCATAATATGTTACGTTAACATACCAGTTGGTTATTTATGCCTCATATAACGTACACTTATTCAGCCTGTTGTTCACTATTCTTGATTTATTTTAAATTGCCTTTCAAATGTTTATTCTTGCTGTTGGCTTTTATCAAATACATTTCCCCAAAAAATGCGACTTATACTCCGGAGCGACTTATATATGTTTTGTTCCTTCTTTATTATTCATTTTCGGCCGTTGCGACTTATACTCCGGTGCGACCTATATATGTTTTGTTCCTTCTTTATTATGCATTTTCGGCCGGTGCGACTTATACTCCGGAGCGACTTTTATGTGTTTTGTTCCTTCTTTATTATGCATTTTCGGCCGGTGCGACTTATACTCTGGAGCGACTTATATATGTTTTGTTCCTTCTTTATTATGCATTTTTGGCCGGTGCGACTTATACTCCGGAGCGACTTATATATGTTTTGTTCCTTCTTTATTATGCATTTTTGGCCGTTGCGACTTATACTCCGGTGCGACTTATATATGTTTTGTTCCTTCTTTATTATGCATTTTTGGCCGGTGCGACTTATACTCCGGAGCGACTTATGTGTGAAATTATGAACACATTAGCGTAAAATATCAAATAATAATATTTATCTCATTCACGTAAGAGACTAGACGTATAAGATTTCATGGGATTTAGCGATTAGGAGTGACATATTGTTTGGTAAACGTATAGCATGTTCTATATGTTATAGTTATTTGAATGACTCTTACCATAATATGTTACGTTAACATACCAGTTGGTTATTTATGCCTCATATAACGTACACTTATTCAGCCTGTTGTTCGCTATTCTTTATTTATTTTAAATTGCCTTTCAAATGTCTATTCTTGGTGTTGGCTTTTACCAAATACATTTCCCCAAAAAATGCGACTTATACTCCAGTGCGACTTATATATGTTTTGTTCCTTCTTTATTATGCATTTTCGGCCGGTGCGACTTATACTCCGGAGCGACTTATATATGTTTTGTTCCTTCTTTTTTATGCATTTTCGGCCGGTGCGACTTATACTCCGGAGCGACTTATATATGTTTTGTTCCTTCTTTATTATGCATTTTTGGCCGTTGCGACTTATACTCCAGTGCGACTTATATATGTTTTGTTCCTTCTTTATAATGCATTTTCGGCCGGTGCGACTTATACTCCGGAGCGACTTATATATGTTTTGTTCCTTCTTTATTATGCATTTTTGGCCGTTGCGACTTACACTCCGGAGCGACTTATATATGTTTTGTTCCTTCTTTATTATGCATTTTCGGCCGGTGCGACTTATACTCCAGAGCGACTTATATATGTTTTGTTCCTTCTTTATTATGCATTTTTGGCCGGTGCGACTTATACTCCGGAGCGACTTATATATGTTTTGTTCCTTTTTTATTATGCATTTTCGGCCGGTGCGACTTATACTCCGGAGCGACTTATATATGTTTTGTTCCTTCTTTATTATGTATTTTCGGCCGGTGCGACTTATACTCCGGAGCGACTTATACATGTTTTGTTCCTTCTTTATTATGCATTTTCGGCCGGTGCGACTTATACTCTGGAGCGACTTATATATGTTTTGTTCCTTCTTTATTATGCATTTTCGGCCGGTGCGACTTATACTCCGGAGCGACTTATATATGTTTTGTTCCTTCTTTATTATGCATTTTCGGCCGGTGCGACTTATACTCCGGAGCGACTTATATATGTTTTGTTCCTTCTTTATTATGCATTTTTGGCCGGTGCGACTTATACTCCGGAGCGACTTATATATGTTTTGTTCCTTTTTTATTATGCATTTTCGGCCGGTGCGACTTATACTCCGGAGCGACTTATATATGTTTTGTTCCTTCTTTATTATGCATTTTCGGCCGGTGCGACTTATACTCCGGAGCGACTTATACATGTTTTGTTCCTTCTTTATTATGCATTTTCGGCCGGTGCGACTTATACTCTGGAGCGACTTATATATGTTTTGTTCCTTCTTTATTATGCATTTTCGGCTGGTGCGACTTATACTCCGGAGCGACTTATATATGTTTTGTTCCTTCTTTATTATGCATTTTCGGCCGGTGCGACTAATACTCCGGAGCGACTTATGTGTGAAATGATTAACACATTAGCGTAAAATATGAAATAATATTATTGATCTCATTCACGTAAGAGACTAGACGTATAAGATTTCATGGGATTTAGCGATTAGGAGTGACAGATTGTTTGGTAAACGTATAGCATGTTCTATATGTAATAGTTATTTGAATGACTCTTACCATAATATGTTACGTTAACATACCAGTTGGTTATTTATGCCTCATATAACGTACACTTATTCAGCCTGTTGTTCACTATTCTTGATTTATTTTAAATTGCCTTTCAAATGTCTATTGTTGGTGTTGGCTTTTATCAAATACATTTCCCCAAAAAATGCGACTTATACTCCGGAGCGACTTATATATGTTTTGTTCCTTCTTTATTATGCATTTTCGGCCGCTGCGACTTATACTCCGGAGCGACTTATATATGTTTTGTTCCTTCTTTATTATGCATTTTCGGCCGGTGCGACTTATACTCCGGAGCGACTTATATATGTTTTGTTCCTTCTTTATTATGCATTTTCGGCCGGTGCGACTTATACTCCGGAGCGACTTATATATGTTTTGTTCCTTCTTTATTATGCATTTTTGGCCGTTGCGACTTATACTCCAGTGCGACTTATATATGTTTTGTTCCTTCTTTATAATGCATTTTCGGCCGGTGCGACTTATACTCCGGAGCGACTTATAATGTTTTGTTCCTTCTTTATTATGCATTTTTGGCCGTTGCGACTTATACTCCGGAGCGACTTATATATTTTTTGTTCCTTCTTTATTATGCATTTTCGGCCGGTGCGACTTATACCCCGGAGCGACTTATATATGTTTTGTTCCTTCTTTATTATGCATTTTCGGCCGGTGCGACTTATACTCTGGAGCGACTTATATATGTTTTGTTCCTTCTTTATTATGCATTTTCGGCCGTTGCAACTTATACTCCAGTGCGACTTATATATGTTTTGTTCCTTCTTTATTATGCATTTTTGGCCGCTGCGACTTATACTCCAGTGCGACTTATATATGTTTTGTTCCTTCTTTATTATGCATTTTCGGCTGGTGCGACTTATACTCCGGAGCGACTTTTATATGTTTTGTTCCTTCTTTATTATGCATTTTCGGCCGGTGCGACTTATACTCTGGAGCGACTTATATATGTTTTGTTCCTTCCTTATTATGCATTTTCGGCCGGTGCGACTTATACTCTGGAGCGACTTATATATGTTTTGTTCCTTCTTTATTATGCATTTTCGGCCGGTGCGACTTATACTCCGGAGCGACTTATGTGTGAAATTATGAACACATTAGCGTAAAATATCAAATAATATAATTGATCTCATTCACGTAAGAGACTAGACGTATAAGATTTCATGGGATTTAGCGATTAGGAGTGACAGATTGTTTGGTAAACGTATAGCATGTTCTATATGTTATAGTTATTTGAATGACTCTTACCATAATATGTTACGTTAACATACCAGTTGGTTATTTATGCCTCATATAACGTACACTTATTCAGCCTGTTGTTCACTATTCTTCATTTATTTTAAATTGTCTTTCAAATGTCTATTCTTGCTGTTGGCTTTTATCAAATACATTTCCCCAAAAAATGCGACTTATACTCCAGTGCGACTTATATATGTTTTGTTCCTTCTTTATTATGCATTTTTGGCCGGTGCGACTTATACTCCGGAGCGACTTATATATTTTTTGTTCCTTCTTTATTATGCATTTTCGGCCGGTGTGACTTATACCCCGGAGCGACTTATATATGTTTTGTTCCTTCTTTATTATGCATTTTCGGCCGGTGCGACTTATACTCCGGAGTGACTTATATATGTTTTGTTCCTTCTTTATTATGCATTTTTGGCCGTTGCGACTTATACTCCGGAGCGACTTATATATTTTTTGTTCCTTCTTTATTATGCATTTTCGGCCGGTGCGACTTATACTCTGGAGCGACTAATATATGTTTTGTTCCTTTTTTATTATGCATTTTCGGCCGGTGCGACTTATACTCCGGAGCGACTTATATATGTTTTGTTCCTTCTTTATTATGCATTTTCGGCCGGTGCGACTTATACTCCGGAGCGACTTATATATGTTTTGTTCCTTCTTTATTATGCATTTTCGGCCGGTGCGACTTATACCCCGGAGCGACTTATATATGTTTTGTTCCTTCTTTATTATGCATTTTCGGCCGGTGCGACTTATACTCCGGAGCGACTTATATATGTTTTGTTCCTTCTTTATTATGCATTTTTGGCCGTTGCGACTTATACTCCAGTGCGACTTATATATGTTTTGTTCCTTCTTAATTATGCATTTTCGGCCAGTGCGATTTATACTCCGGAGCGACTTATATATGTTTTGTTCCTTCTTTATTATGCATTTCCCCCCAAAATGCGACTTATACTCCAGTGCGACTTATATATGTTTTTTCGGCATTTTCGGCCGGTGCGACCTATACTCCGAAAAATACGGTAGTTCAAATAAAAGACCCCTAATTTTTATATATTTTTTTCTTGTTTTTGAACACTGACTTTTTGCAGTGTAGGCTAAATAATTACGACTTAGTGTAGACATGGCCTTAATCACCATAGCAACACATGTTGGGGAAATGTTTGTTTAGGCACCAATTTAGCACACCTTTAAAAATTGCCATTGGACTTTCGGCGTATATATTATTCAGCCGTTGTATTTAAGTTCTGCTTATTTTCAGTTGTCAAACGGAATGTCAAAGGCCACGAACTGAACAAAATGACGACAGATACTGAGCAAATGTAGGTGGACGACATGTCAACGTAATTACGGCGAGGGCCTGTTTTGGCGCGTCCATCAACGCCCACAGTCCATTCATGCTTTTTTTTTTGCCGTCCGTGCCAGGGGATCACGCCGCGGCACGTTTGTGCACACAAACATGAACTCGCTCCCACAGCTGACAAAGCACAGCGTCACAGTTTCCAAAGCCTCTCCTTCTACGTTCAACCCGGCTTTTATTCCCAATGATGAAACGCGTCACACGCACGCTGAAATAATGGATTGCTTCACCGCAGATATGAAGTCACAAAAAAGGATGGCGGGCGCGGGGGGGGGGGGGGGGATAATGTAACTCTTTTTGTGGTATGATTCGCCGATCTGGGAACTTTAGGCGGGCGGATAAAGAGCCACTTGTTTCGAGAGTGTGAGAAACTTCAAGCAAATGTCAGCGCAAAGTGAGTAAATGTCAAAGATGTCAGCAAGGAGGAGGTTTTTCAGAGGGAGATGGTCGTATCAAGTGGAAACTCAAAGTGCAGAAGTAGCTGGGAAGTACAAGACATTTCCACGCGGTTCACTTGCAGCTCGTTGTTGGCGTTGCCTCTCATAATCCATCATTTCCTCGTAACGCAACAAGCGAGGCCACCGAGCTGGAAGGCAACGTTCTTTATTTAGTTACTCTACACGCTCCGCACATACGGAGTGGTTAAAAGGACTCTTTATTCATCACCTGAAGCACAGACAGTCATATCAAGTGGAAACTCTTCTAATTGTGTGCACATAAGCAGCTGAGAGAGAACATGTGGTTCACTTTGAGCTTGTTGTTGCCGTTGCCTCTCATAATCCATCATTTCCTCATAACGCGACAAGCGAGGCTACTCAACTTTTTCCTTTTTTAGTTGCTCTACAACAGAGGTGCCCAAAGAGCACCGCACAATAAAAATGTTGATATTTTTTCATTTTCAGAACCAATACAATATTTGTTGTAACCATAAAGGTTCCTCTCAATTATAATAATAATATATTTTATTTTTAATAAGCACTTTATATTGAATAAACAACCTCAAAGTGCTACAGTGTATTGAAAAAAAATAAAAAAATAAAAAGATAATAAAAAAATGAAAGCTGCAAGCAGCGATGGACGGGACCGACTTTGGCGGCACATAAAATCCAAACCGGAGCAGTAATTAAAACTCTTTTGTCAACTTTTAATCAGAAAAGTTCAATCTCTCTCCTGTGCTAGTTTGAAGCCGAAACGACAAACGCGCTCAGAGGAGATAATGTTTGAAAAAGGGTGACCATTTTTTTTTACAATTTTTTTGTTTTGAAGGGGGAATTGCAAACTTCCTGTTGATGTTTGCTGGGGGTTGTCAATATTGTCAGGACTTGGTCCTTGGGGGTTTGTTTTCCCGGAAGGCAACGGAAAGTTGGCGCGGGCAAGACTGTATTGATATATATTGATATATAATGTCGGAACCAGAATATTAATAACAGAAACCCTTTTGTGTGAATGAGTGTAAATGGGGGAGGGAGGTTTTTTTGGGTTGGTGCACTAATTGTAAGTGTCTCTTGTGTTTTTTATGTTGATTTAATTAAAAATAATATATATATATATATATATATATATATATATATATATATATATATATATATATATATATATATATATATATATGTATGTGTGGGAAAAAAATCACAAGACTATTTCATCTCTACAGGCCTGTTTCATGAGGGGGGGTACCCTCAATCATCAGGAGATTTTAATGGGAGCATTCACATACCATGGTTAATATAGGGCACAGAGTGGGTGGGTACAGGCTGGCGTAGGGGCGTGGTGATTGGCTCATGTGTTACCTAGGAGGTGTTTCCGTCTATGGCGGCATGCTGTTACAATTTCGCTGCGCTTGTTGAGGGATGACAGGTCTGGACGGTAAATAATAAACAGTTTCTCTTTCAAGCATAGGTTGCATCTTTTATTACCACTATTGTAAGGTGTGCTGGATGCAAGAATTTGCCATGTTATTGAATATTCAACATTATTGTCTTTGAGGTCCCAAATGTGTTTGCTGAGTTCTGTGGTATTCCGCAGGTTTTTGTTCCTGAAAGAAGCCTTGTGATTGTTCCATCTGGTTTTGAATTCTCCCTCGGTTAATCCTACATATGTGTCGGATGTGTTAATGTCCTTGCGTATTACCTTAGATTGGTAGACAACTGATGTTTGTAAGCACCCCCCGTTGAGAGGGCAATCAGGTTTCTTTCGACAGTTACAGCCTTTGTTGGTTTTGGAGTCGCTCTGTCCGGGGGCCGACGGCTCATTTGCAATTGTTTTGTTGTGGTTTGAGATGATTTGTCGTATATTGTTCATACAGCTGTAGCTCAATTTAATGTTGTTCTTGTTGAATACTTTTCTTAGGGTGTTGTCTTTGGGAAAGTGTTTGTCAATCAGATTGAGGAATTTTTGTCCAATATATATATATATATATATATATATATATATATATATATATATATATATATATATATATATATATATATATATATATATATTTTATTTTATTTTATTATTTTTTTTTTTTTTTAATTTCTTGTGCGGCCCGGTACTGGTCCGTGGATCGATTGGTACCGGGCCGCACAAAAAATTAAAACATAAAATAAAATAAAATAAAAATTACCATTGGGTCCCCAACCACCGCAGCCCGGTGGTTGGGGACCACTGGTGTAAAGCGTGTCGCCACTGGACTCTAGAGCAGTGGACACGCCTTCTCTGGAGTGATGAATCTCGCTTTTCCATCTGGCAATCTAAAGGACCAGTCTGGGTGTGGAGGTTGCCAGGAGAACGCTACATTTCGGACTGCATTGTGCAGAGTGTGAAATTTGGTGGAGGAGGAATTATGGTGTGGGGTTGTTTTTCAGGAGTTGCGCTCGGTCCCTTAGTTCCAGTGAAAGGATACCAGAACATTTTTGACAATTCCATGGGATGGCACTTCAAGTTCATGTGTGAGTGAAAGGCAGGTGGCCAAATACTTTTGGCAATATATAAAAAGACTCTTCATTCACCACCTGGAGGAGGCGGCCATACCAAGTGGAAACTTTTCTACCTCTAAGCACGGAAGTGGCTTCAGAAGTGTTTATTTTGTCCGGCCCGCGACAGGAGTCTCTATTCTCTCTTCCTTTTTTCTTCTATCTTTGCTCCGACTCACACCCCATGTCGTCACGGAGCAGAGGATGTGATGTCACTTCCTGTTTTGGTTTTACTCCGCCGGCGGTTTTTGCGGCGCTGGCAGCTTGCTGACAGCCGTGAAGAAAAGCAAAATCATCTGTGTCAAAGGTCGCCCGTGCGCCAGAGTTCAGGACGTTTACACGCGGTTCACTTTTTCAGCTTGTTGTTGTTTCTTCATCACGCAACAAGCAAATCAATCAATCAATCAATCAATATTTATTTATATAGCCCTAAATCACAAGTGTCTCAAAGGGCTGCACAAGCCACAACGACATCCTCGGTACAGAGTCCACATAAGGGCAAGGAAAAACTCACAACCCAATGGAATGTCAATATGAATGACCATAAGAAACCTTGGAGAGGACCCCATAATAGTGTGAGAGTCCAGTCCATAGTGGATCCAACATAATAGTAAGAGTCCAGTCCATAGTGGATCTAACAAAATAGTGAGAGTCCAGTCCATAGTGGATCTAACATAATAGTGAGAGTCCAGTCCATAGTGGATCTAACATAATAGTGAGAGTCCAGTCCATAGTGGATCCAACATAATAGTGAGAGTCCAGTCCATAGTGGATCTAACATAATAGTGTGAGAGTCCAGTCCATAGTGGATCTAACATAATAGTGTGAGAGTCCAGTCCATAGTGGATCAAACATAATAGTGTGAGAGTCCAGTCCATAGTGGATGTAGCATAATAGTGAGAGTCCAGTCCATAGTGGATCTAACATAAGAGTGAGAGTCCAGTCCATAGTGGATCTAACATAATAGTGAGAGTCCAGTCCATAGTGGATCTAACATAATAGTAAGAGTCCAGTCCATAGTGGATCCAACATAATAGTGAGAGTCCAGTCCATAGTGGATCTAACATAATAGTGAGAGTCCAGTCCATAGTGGATCTAACATAATAGTGTGAGAGTCCAGTCCATAGTGGATCTAACATAATAGTGAGAGTCCAGTCCATAGTGGATCTAACATAATAGTGTGAGAGTCCAGTCCATAGTGGATCTAACATAATAGTGAGAGTCCAGTCCATAGTGGATCTAACATAATAGTGAGAGTCCAGTCCATAGTGGATCTAACATAATAGTGTGAGAGTCCAGTCCATAGTGGATCTAACATAATAGCGTGAGAGTCCAGTCCATAGTGGATCCAACATAATAGTGTGAGAGTCCAGTCCATAGTGGATCCAACATAATAGTGTGAGAGTCCAGTCCATAGTGGATCTAACATAATAGTGAGAGTCCAGTCCATAGTGGATCAAACATAATAGTGTGAGAGTCCAGTCCATAGTGGATGTAGCATAATAGTGAGAGTCCAGTCCATAGTGGATCTAACATAATAGTGTGATAGTCCAGTCCATAGTGGATCTAACATAATAGTGTGAGAGTCCAGTCAATAGTGGATCTAACATAATAGTGTGAGAGTCCAGTCCATAGTGGATCTAACATAATAGTGAGAGTCCAGTCCATAGTGGATTTAACATAATAGTGTGAGAGTCCAGTCCATAGTAAATCTAACATAATAGTGAGAGTCCAGTCCATAGTGGATCTAACATAATAGTGTGAGAGTCCAGTCCATAGTGGATCTAACATAATAGTGAGAGTCCAGTCCATAGTGGATCAAACATAATAGTGTGAGAGTCCAGTCCATAGTGGATCTAACATAATAGTGAGAGTCCAGTCCATAGTGGATCAAACATAATAGTGTGAGAGTCCAGTCCATAGTGGATGTAGCATAATAGTGAGAGTCCAGTCCATAGTGGATCTAACATAATAGTGTGATAGTCCAGTCCATAGTGGATCTAACATAATAGTGTGAGAGTCCAGTCAATAGTGGATCTAACATAATAGTGTGAGAGTCCAGTCCATAGTGGATCTAACATAATAGTGAGAGTCCAGTCCATAGTGGATTTAACATAATAGTGTGAGAGTCCAGTCCATAGTAAATCTAACATAATAGTGAGAGTCCAGTCCATAGAGGATGTAGCATAATAGTGAGAGTCCAGTCCATAGTGGATCTAACATAATAGTGAGAGTCCAGTCCATAGTGGATCTAACATAATAGTGAGAGTCCAGTCTATAGTGGATCTAACATAATAGTGAGAGTCCAGGCCATAGTGGATCTAACATAATAGTAAGAGTCCAGTCCATAGTGGATCCAACATATTATTGATAGTCCAGTCCATAGTGGATCTAACATAATAGTGAGGGTCCAGTCCATAGTGGATCTAACATAATAGTGAGGCTCCAGTCCATAGTGGATCTAACATAATAGTGAGAGTCCAGTCCATAGTGGATCTAACATATTAGTGAGTGTCCAGTCCATAGTGGATCTAACATAATAGTGAGAGTCCAGTCCATAGTGGATCTAACATAATATTGTGAGAGTCCAGTCCATAGTGGATCTATCATAATAGTGAGAGTCTAGTCCATAGTGGATCCAACATAATAGTGTGAGAGTCCAGTCCATAGTGGATCTAACATAATAGTGAGAGTCCAGTCCATAGTGGATCCAACAAAATAGTGTGAGAGTCCATTCCATAGTGGATCTAACATAATAGTGAGAGTCCAGTCCATAGTGGATCTAACATAATAGTGAGAGTCTAGTCCATAGTGGATCCAACATAATAGTGTGAGAGTCCAGTCCATAGTGGATCTAACATAATAGTAAGAGTCCAGTCCATAGTGGATCTAACATAATAGTGTGAGAGTCCAGTCCATAGTGGATCTAACATAATAGTAAGAGTCCAGTCCATAGTGGATCTAACATAATAGTGTGAGAGTCCAGTCCATAGTGGATCTAACATAAAAGTGTGAGAGTCCAGTCCATAGTGGATCTAACATAATAGTGAGAGTCCAGTCCATAGTGGATCTAACATAATATTGAGAGTCCAGTCCATAGTGGATCTAACATAATAGTGAGAGTCCAGTCCATAGTGGATCAAACATAATAGTGTGAGAGTCCAGTCCATAGTGGATGTAGCATAATAGTGAGAGTCCAGTCCATAGTGGATCTAACATAATAGTGAGAGTCCAGTCCATAGTGGATCCAACATAATAGTGAGAGTCCAGTCCATAGTGGATCTAACATAATAGTGAGAGTCCAGTCCATAGTGGATCTAACATAATAGTGAGGGTCCAGTCCATAGTGGATCCAACATAATAGTGTGAGAGTCCATTCCATAGTGGATCTAACATAATAGTGAGAGTCCAGTCCATAGTGGATCCAACATAATAGTGTGAGAGTCCAGTCCATAGTGGATCTAACATAATAGTGTGAGAGTCCAGTCCATAGTGGATCTAGCATAATAGTAAGAGTCCAGTCCATAGTGGATCTAACATAATAGTGTGAGAGTCCAGTCCATAGTGGATCTAACATAATAGTGTGAGAGTCCAGTCCATAGTGGATCTAACATAATAGTGAGAGTCCAGTCCATAGTGGATCAAACATAATAGTGTGAGAGTCCAGTCCATAGTGGATCTAACATAATAGTGAGAGTCCAGTCCATAGTGGATCAAACATAATAGTGTGAGAGTCCAGTCCATAGTGGATGTAGCATAATAGTGAGAGTCCAGTCCATAGTGGATCTAACATAATAGTGTGATAGTCCAGTCCATAGTGGATCTAACATAATAGTGTGAGAGTCCAGTCAATAGTGGATCTAACATAATAGTGTGAGAGTCCAGTCCATAGTGGATCTAACATAATAGTGAGAGTCCAGTCCATAGTGGATTTAACATAATAGTGTGAGAGTCCAGTCCATAGTAAATCTAACATAATAGTGAGAGTCCAGTCCATAGAGGATGTAGCATAATAGTGAGAGTCCAGTCCATAGTGGATCTAACATAATAGTGAGAGTCCAGTCCATAGTGGATCTAACATAATAGTGAGAGTCCAGTCTATAGTGGATCTAACATAATAGTGAGAGTCCAGGCCATAGTGGATCTAACATAATAGTAAGAGTCCAGTCCATAGTGGATCCAACATATTATTGATAGTCCAGTCCATAGTGGATCTAACATAATAGTGAGGGTCCAGTCCATAGTGGATCTAACATAATAGTGAGGGTCCAGTCCATAGTGGATCTAACATAATAGTGAGAGTCCAGTCCATAGTGGATCTAACATATTAGTGAGTGTCCAGTCCATAGTGGATCTAACATAATAGTGAGAGTCCAGTCCATAGTGGATCTAACATAATATTGTGAGAGTCCAGTCCATAGTGGATCTATCATAATAGTGAGAGTCTAGTCCATAGTGGATCCAACATAATAGTGTGAGAGTCCAGTCCATAGTGGATCTAACATAATAGTGAGAGTCCAGTCCATAGTGGATCCAACAAAATAGTGTGAGAGTCCAGTCCATAGTGGATCTAACATAATAGTGAGAGTCCAGTCCATAGTGGATCTAACATAATAGTAAGAGTCCAGTCCATAGTGGATCTAACATAATAGTGAGAGTCTAGTCCATAGTGGATCCAACATAATAGTGTGAGAGTCCAGTCCATAGTGGATCTAACATAATAGTAAGAGTCCAGTCCATAGTGGATCTAACATAATAGTGTGAGAGTCCAGTCCATAGTGGATCTAACATAATAGTAAGAGTCCAGTCCATAGTGGATCTAACATAATAGTGTGAGAGTCCAGTCCATAGTGGATCTAACATAAAAGTGTGAGAGTCCAGTCCATAGTGGATCTAACATAAAAGTGTGAGAGTCCAGTCCATAGTGGATCTAACATAATAGTGTAAGAGTCCAGTCCATAGTGGATCTAACATAATAGTGTGAGAGTCCAGTCCATAGTGGATCTAACATAAAAGTGTAAGAGTCCAGTCCATAGTGGGGACAGCAGGAGACCATCCCGAGCGGAGATGGGTCAGCAGTGCAGAGATGTCCCCAACCGATGCACAGGCGAGTGGTCCACCCCGGGTCCCGACTCTGGACAGCCAGCACTTCATCCATGGCAACCGGACCTGTCCCCCGGGAGAGGGGGGGCAGAGGAGAAAAGAAAAGAAACGGCAGATCAACTGGTCTAAAAAGGGGTGTCTATTTAAAGGCTAGAGCAGTGGTTCTTAACCTTGTTGGAGGTACCGAACCCCACCAGTTTCATATGCGCATTCACCGAACCCTTCTTTAGTGAAAAATATATATATATTTTTTTCAAATTCAAGACAAAGTGATATGTTTTTGGTAACACTTTAGTATGGGGAAAATATTCTAAGTAACAAAGACTTAATTTAGAGTTATTTGGTTAGGGTTAGGGTTAGAGGGTTATTGTTATAATAAGGCCATGCCAAATAAGACATTAATAAGTACTTAATAATGACTAGTTAAGAGCCAATATGTTACTAATTTGCATGTTAATAAGCAACTAATTAATGGTGAATATGTTCCCCATACTAAAGTGTTACCATGTTTTTTTACTGGTGCACAAAATGAAGCGTGCATGAACATCACCTTGTTCAAAGAACAAAAGCAACACAGTGCATGAACTCACAACAAACTACACACCTGCCAATCAGTCTGACTTCTGCTGTTGTCGTATCCGTAATACGCCGATAGGGAGAAGTTTTTACAAACCCCGTTTCCATATGAGTTGGGAAATTGTGTTGGATGTAAATATAAACGGAATACAATGATTTGCAAATCCTTTACACTCCATATTCAGTTGAATGCACTACAAAGACAACATATTTGATGTTTTTGCAAATAATAATTAACTTAGAATTTCATGGCTGCAACACTTGCCAAAGTAGTTGGGAAAGGGCATGTTCACCACTGTGTTACATGGCCTTTCCTTTTAACAACACTCAGTAAATGTTTGGGAGCTGAGGAGACACATTTTTGAAGCTTCTCAGGTGGAATTCTTTCCCATTCTTGCTTGATGTACAGCTTAAGTTGTTCAACAGTCCGGGGGTCTCCGTTGTGCTATTTTAGGCTTCATAATGCGCCACACATTTTCAATGGGAGACAGGTCTGGACTACAGGCAGGCCAGTCTAGTACGCGCACTCTTTTACTATGAAGCCACGTTGATGTAACACGTGGCTTGGCATTGTCTTGCTGAAATAAGCAGGGGCGTCCATGGTAACGTTGCTTGGATGGCAACATATGTTGCTCCAAAACCTGTATGTACCTTTCAGCATTAATGGTGCCTTCACAGATGTGTAAGTTACCCATGTCTTGGGCACTAATACACCCCCATACCATCACACATGCTGGCTTTTCCACTTTGCGCCTATAACAATCCGGATGGTTCTTTTCCTCTTTGGTCCGGAGGACACGACGTCCACAGTTTCCAAAAACAATTTGAAATGTGGACTCGTCAGACCACAGAACACTTTTCCACTTTGTATCAGTCCATCTTAGATGAGCTCAGGCCCAGCAAAGCCGACGGCGTTTCTGGGTGTTGTTGATAAACGGTTTTCGCCTTGCATAGGAAAGATTTAACTTTCACTTACAGATGTAGCGACCAACTGTAGTTACTGACAGTGGGTTTCTGAAGTGTTCCTGAGCCCATGTGGTGATATCCTTTACACACTGATGCCGCTTGTTGATGCAGTACAGCCTGAGGGATGGAAGGTCACGGGCTTAGCTGCTTACGTGCAGTGATTTCTCCAGATTCTCCGGAACCCTTTGATGATATTACGGAGCGTAGATGGTGAAATCCCTAAATTCCTTGCAATAGCTGGTTGAGAAAGGTTTTTTCTTAAACCGTTCAACAATTTGCTCACGCATTCGTTGACAAAGCGGTGACCCTCGCCCCATCCTTGTTTGTGAATGACCGAGCATTTCACGGAATCTACTTTTATACCCAATCATGGCACCCACCTGTTCCCAATTTTGCCTGTTCACCTGTGGGATGTTCCAAATAAGTGTTTGATGACTTTCTCAGTATTTATTGCCACCTTTCCCAACTTCTTTGTCACGTGTTGCTGGCATCAAATTCTAAAGTTAATGATTATTTGCAAAAAAAAAAAATGTTTATGAGTTTGAACATCAAATATGTTGTCTTTGTAGTGCATTCAATTGATTATGGGTTGGAAAGGATTTGCAAATTCCGTTTATATTTACATCTAACACAATTTCCCAACTCATATGGAAACGGGGTTTGTATTTACACGATGAGTCGGGTGTGTTTTGACCTCCGCCGAACCACTGGGCTAGAGTATACAATTGAGTTTTAAGATGGGACTTAAATGCTTCTACTGAGGTAGCATCCGACCAGAGGTGGGTAGTAACGCGCTACATTTACTCCGTTACATCTACTTGAGTAACTTTTGGGATAAATTGTACTTCTAAGAGTAGTTTTAATGCAACATACTTTTACTTTTACTTGAGTATATTTATAGAGAAGAAACGCTACTTTTACTCCGCTACTTTTATCTACATTCAGCTCGCTACTCGCTACTAATTTTTATCGATCTGTTAATGCAGGCTTTGTTTGTTTTGGTCTGTCAGACAGACCTTCATAGTGCCTGCGTTTCAACAAATACAGTCACTGGTGACGTTCACTCCGTTCCACCAATCAGATGCAGTCACTGGTGACGTTGGACCAATCAAACAGAGCCAGGCGGTCACATGACCTGACTTAAACAAGTTGAAAAACTTATTGGGGTGTTACCATTTAGTGGTCAATTGTACGGAATATGTACTGTACTGTGCAATCTACTAATACAAGTTCCAATCAATCAATCAAAAGTGTGAAGGAAAAAAGACCATTTTTTATTTCAACCGTAAACCCCGTCAAAAGCCTAAAGACTGACTGCACAGTTCCTGTCTTCACAATAAAAGTGCTGCTCCATCGCGCCTGCGCTTTCAAAATAAGAGTCTCCGAAAGCCTGCGCAAACAAGCTAGCAAGCTACGGAGTTTGCCGCCAATGTATTTCTTGTAAAGTGTATAAAAACGAATATGGAAGCTGGACATATAAGATGCCAAAAACCAACCACTTTCATGTGGTATTAGACAGAAAGGAGGAACTTTTTTTCTCCTCCATTTGAAAACGTGGACGTTATCATCACTACTGTCTGATTACAATCAATGCAAGTCATCAGAATCAGGTAATACACCAACTTATATTCTTGTCTTCATGAAAGAAAGGAATCTATATGTGTTAAACATGCATGTATATTCATTAAAACACCTTTAACATGTAAACAAAAACGGCAAAAAATATATATATAAATTATATATTGTATACATCAATGTATGTATATATATATATATATATATATATATATATATATATATATATATATATATATATATATATATATATATATATATATATATATATATATATATATATATATGATATGTGTGTGTATGTTACTCATCAGTTACTCAGTACTTGAGTAGTTTTTTTACAACATACTTTTTACTTTTACTCAAGTAAATATTTGGGTGACTACTCCTTACTTTTACTTGAGTAATAAATCTCTAAAGTAACAGTACTCTTACTTGAGTACAATTTCTGGCTACTCTACCCACCTCTGCATCTCTGTTAACGGGAGGGCCACTGTGTTCCTTTTTTTGTTTTAAATTACTATACACACTCTGCACATATGTAACCAGCAGCGGTTAAAAAAAAAAAAAAAAGACTCTTTTTTTTTCATCATCTGCCACTAGTTGAGAGTCTCCTGGTGACAGTGACACCCAGCTCTGGTAATAGAAGGCAATTATAAGCCCGAGTGAGGATTGTGGCAATGTGAGGTTATACACCCCCACCCTCGCCCCCCCCCTCCTGAGATGATGACTCGCAGACACCCTGAAATTAATTGCTACAAAACATCTGACGAGCTTGACACACACATGAGCGCAGTCAAACTCCTGGAAAGGATAAGACCGAAACAATACGCATCACGCAACTTTGCATTGATGCACGGAGAAAAAAAAATCTAACTAGCTGGCTTCCAACAAAGCATGTTTTCATCTAAATAAAGAAGCCAAATACAATAGACGCGGCACCTTGGAGACCAGGAGGACTATTTCTCCATGGCAACCGGTGTGGCGTGTGACAATGCCGCAGTGCACGGGTTTGAACTGCTTAAAGCTGTCTGGGAATGCAGAGATAGATGGGAAGCGTGCGAGACCCACGGAGGGCTGTCTGTGCGCCTGTAATGAGAACACACACTGTCACCATCCCACGGCGAAGAGGGGAAGGAAATAAAAAATAAAAAAATGGAAGTTCATGACTTTTCAACTCGAGTCTATTTCTTCCCCAAACGGCTTGAGCCTCTTCCCCAATTATTACGCCACACTTATTCACCTAACCAAATATATCCCAATGTGCCCGTGAAAACCGTTTTCTGCTGTTACTATGGAGCTGTTTCGCCGGGTGAGAAAAAGCAGCAGCAGGAGATTTATTTTAATTGTGTGGCACATTAGAGCCGAGAGACTGCCAGGCTGTTTGCTGGGTGTGCACCTCCTGGATGCATGCGCCCGTCCGACTTAATCACGCTGCAGATCAATGCGCCACGTGTATGGGGTGTTTGGATTGCAAGACAACTACAAATCCATCCATCCATCCATCTTCTTCCGCTTATCCGAGGTCGGGTCGCGGGGGCAGCAGCCTAAGCAGGGAAGCCCAGACTTCCCTCTCCCCAGCCACTTCGTCCAGCTCCTCCCGGGGGATCCCGAGGCGATCCCAAGCCAGCCGGGAGACATAGTCTTCCCAACGTGTCCTGGGTCTTCCCCGTGGCCTCCTAGCGGTCGGACGTGCCCTAAACACCTCCCGAGGGAGGCGATCGGGTGGCATCCTGACCAGATGCCCGAACCACCTCATCTGGCTCCTCTCCATGTGGAGGAGCAGCGGCTTTACTTTGAGCTCCCCCCGGATGACAGAGCTTCTCACCCTATCTCTAAGGGAGAGCCCCGCCACCCGGCGGAGGAAACTCATTTCGGCCGCTTGTACCCGTGATCTTGTCCTTTCGGTCATAACCCAAAGCTCATGACCATAGGTGAGGATGGGAACGTAGATCGACCGGTAAATTGAGAGCTTTGCCTTCCGGCTCAGCTCCTTCTTCACCACAACGGATCGATACAGCGTCCGCATTACTGAAGATGCCGCACCGATCCGCCTGTCGATCTCACGATCCACTCTTCCCTCACTCGTGAACAAGACTCCGAGGTACTTGAACTCCTCCACTTGGGGCAAGATCTCCTCCCCAACCCGAAGATGGCATTCCACCCTTTTCCGGGCGAGAACCATGGACTCGGACTTGGAGGTGCTGATTCTCATCCCAGTCGCTTCACACTCGGCTGCGAACCGATCCAGCGAGAGCTGAAGATCCTGGCCAGATGAAGCCATCAGGACCACATCATCTGCAAAAAGCAGAGACCTAATCCTGCAGCCACCAAACCAGATCCCCTCAACGCCTTGACTGCGCCTAGAAATTCTGTCCATAAAAGTTCAGAACAGAATGGGTGACAAAGGGCAGCCTTGGCGGAGTCCAACCCTCCGACTTACTGCCGGCAATGCGGACCAAGCTCTGACACTGATCATACAGGGAGCGGACCGCCAAAATCAGACAGTCCGATACCCCATACTCTCTGAGCACTCCCCACAGGACTTCCCGAGGGACACGGTCGAATGCCTTCTCCAAGTCCACAAAACACATGTAGACTGGTTGGGCAAACTCCCATGCACCCTCAAGGACCCTGCCCAGAGTATAGAGCTGGTCCACAGTTCCACGACCAGGACGAAAACCACACTGTTCCTCCTGAATCTGAGGTTCGACTATCCGGCGTAGCCTCCTCTCCAGTACACCTGAATAGACCTGAATAGACCTTACCGGGAAGACAAATGTGTGTGTTTATTTGTGTGTGTGTGTGTGTGTGTGTGTGTGTGTGTGTGTGTGTGTGTGTGTGTGTGTGTGTGTGTGTGTGTGTTCTTGTATTTCTCCCCTTCTTGAGACGTCAACAAGGAAAAAGTACCGTCCATATGAGGAGGTGTGAACAAGTGATGACATAAATCATCGTCCCAATAAGGAAAACCATTGCATCTAATAGAGAATGTCTCATTAGCACCCCTGGTGGTGAAATCTATCAAAATTAGGGTGGTCCCAAAAAGGAGGGATTTTTTAAATTGTCTTTGTGTCGGTTTTTAAAAGTGCTCCCCACTCTGGTCAACATATGAAATAACAAGTGTGTGTAAAAGTTTGAAGTGCGCCCTCTAAGGCCAAAATTAATTAAATACATATGTATATAGAGACATACTGTAATAATTTGGAGTAAATAATGACGATTAAAAACCTATTACAAACAAAAAAAATCCCCCCAAAAATAATTAACATAAAGCTTACTTTTTTATATTTGCATAGTTTATATATATTATTAATGTTGTAAATACAAATATTTGTTTATCTAGAAAGGGTGGTCCTATAGAGGTAGGCATTTATGTAGGTCTCAAAAGGTAACAAATACAAGAATGTGTGTGTGTGCGTTCTTGTATTTCTACCCTTCTTGAGACGTCAACAAGGAAAAAGTACCGTCCATATGAGGAGGTGTGAACAAGTTAGAACATAAATCATGGTCCCAATAAGGAAAACCATTGCATCTAATAGAGAATGTCTCATTAGCACCCCTGGTGGTGAAATGTATCCAAATTAGGGTGGTCCCAAAAAGGAGGGATTTTTCAAATTAACTGTGAGTCGGTTTTGAAAGTGCTCCTCCTCCAGTCAACATATGAAATAACAAGTGTGTGTAAGAATTTGAAGTGCTTCCCCTCTGGTCAAAATATGAAATAACAAGTGTGTACAAGAATTTGAAGTGCTCCCCCTCTGGTCAACATATGAAATAACAAGTGTGTGTAAAAATTTGAAGTGCGCCCCCTTAGGCCAACATTAATAGAATAAATATGTATATAGAGACATACGGTAATAACTTGAAGTAAATAATGACGATTAAAAACCTATTACAGACAAAAAAAATCCAAAACAAAATAATTAACTTAAAGCTGACCTTTTTTACATATCCATAGTATGCATATATTATCATTCTTGTAAATACAAATCTTTATTTATCTAGAAAGGGTGGTCCTAAAGGGGTAGGCATTTTTTGTAGGTCTCAAGAAGGTAACAAATACAAGAACGTACATGTCTGTGTGTGTGTGTGTGTTCTTGTATTTCTACCCTTCTTGAGACGTCAACAAGGAAAAAGTACCGTCCATATGAGGAGGTGTGAACAAGTGATGACATAAATGATGGTCACAATAAGGAAAACCATTGCATCTAATAGAGAATGTCTCATTAGCACCCCTGGTGGTGAAATCTATCCAAATTAGGGTGGTCCCAAAAAGGAGGGATTTTTCAAATTGACTGTGTGTCGGTTTTAAAAGTGCTCCCCCTCTGGTCAACATATGAAATAACAAGTGTTTGTTAAAATTTAAGTGCGCCCCCTTAGGCCAAAATTAATAGAATGAATATGTATATAGAGACATACTGTAATAACTTGGAGAAAATAATGACAATTAAAAACCTATTACAAAACCAAAAAATCCCACCAAAAAATAATTAACTTAAAGCTTACCTTTTTTATATTTGCATAGTATGTATATATTATTAATGTTGTAAATACAAATCTTTATTTATCCGGAAAGGGTGGTCCTATAGAGGTAGGCATTTTTTGTAGGTCTCAGAGACCATTAATCAGGCAAAATACAAAAATACAGAAAAGCGTGCCGATTGCAAGGGAAGCTAAGGAAATAGCGAACAGGAAAAGCTTAGTATGGAAAACAAGCAAACCAATGGCAAAGCTTAGCTCAGGAATCGAACGGAAAACACACATAATTTGTTGCATTGCGCAAACAAGACAGCCAGACTGAGTCTGGCGAAGAGCAGGATTAAGTAGCTCTAGAGCAGGTGAGTGTCCCGAACACTAATCAGAGGCAGGCAGAATTAATCAGCACCCATGGCAACCGAGAACACACAAACCCAGGGGTGCTGAAGCAGAACTAAGGGAGTCTTTAACTAAACTAAAGTGCAAAGTTATGTCAAAACTTAACTTAATTTAACTTATATAACTTTCAAAATAAAATAAAAGTACCATATTTTTCGGAGTATAAGTCGCACTGGAGTATAAGTCGCATTTTTTGGGGAAATGTATTTGATAAAAGCCAACAGCAAGAATAGACATTTGAAAGGCAATTTAAAATAAATAAAGAATAGTGAACAACAGGCTGAATAAGTGTACGTTATATGAGGCATAAATAACCAACTGGTATGTTAACGTAACATATTTGTCATGTCTGTGTAATCATGTTTTGTCTTAGTCATGTTTTGTTTAGTTATTGGACTCTTTAGTTTCTGGCTTTTCACTCCCTTGTCTTGTTTCCATGATTACCCATTAGTTTCACCTGTTCCACGTTTGGACTCATTTTGCACTCTTGTTTGTCACCATAGCAACCCATTAGTTTTCACCTGTCACGTCACGCACCTGTTTCACATTTTGAGTCACGCACCTGTTTTCGTTAATAATGTCTGTAGTATTTAAGTTCATTGTTTTTCAGTTTGTCTAGCTGGTGACATCCCCACATTTATGCTCTGCACATTTTCATGTCCATCGTTCACGCTGCTCCTTTTTGTCCATGCCAAGTAAGTTTTGTTTATTATTGCCACAGTTAGTGTTTTTTGTTGTTCATAGTTTTTGCCTTTGTGCAAGTATTTGGTTTCATAGTTTGTTCTCCGCCATTGTGCGCGCCTGTTGTTTACTTCCTTTTTTTGTATTTATAGTGTTTAAATAAAAAATGTACCTTCATTCCCGTCTCGCCCGAGCCAACTTTCCGTTGCCTTCTAGAAAAACTAAACCCCAGGACCAAGTCATGACAATATTATGGTAAGAGCCATTCAAATAACTATAACATATAGAACATGCTATACGTTTACCAAACAATCTGTCACTCCTAATCGCTAAATCCCATGAAATCTTATACGTCTAGTCTCTTACGTGAATGAGATAAATACAAACCCCGTTTCCATGTGAGTTGGGAAATTATGTTAGATGTAAATATAAACGGAATACAATGATTTGCAAATCCTTTTCAACCCATATTCAGTTGAATGCACTACAAAGACAACATATTTGATGTTCAAACTCATAAACTTTATTTTTTTTTTGCAAATAATCATTAACTTTGAATTTCATGGCTGGAACACGTGCCAAAGTAGTTGGGGAAGGGCATGTTCACCACTGTGTTACATCATCTTTTCTTTTAACAACACTCAATAAACGATTGGGAACTGAGGAAACTAATTGTTGAAGCTTTGAAAGTGGAATTATTTCCCATTCTTGTTTTATGTAGAGCTTCAGTCGTTCAACGGTCCGGGGGTCTCGCTGTCGTATTTTACGCTTCATAATGCGCCACACATTTTCGATGGGAGACAGGTCTGGACTGCAGGCGGGCCAGGAAAGTACCCGCACTCTTTTTTTACGAAGCCACGCTGTTGTAACACGTGCTGAATGTGGCTTGGCGTTGTCTTGCTGAAATAAGTAGGGGCGTCCATGAAAAAGACGGCGCTTAGATGGCAGCATATGTTGTTCCAAAACCTGTATGTACCTTTCAGCATTAATTGTGCCTTCACAGATGTGTAAGTTACCCATGCCTTGGGCACTAATGCACCCCCATACCATCACACATGCTGGCTTTTCAACTTTGCGTCGATAACAGTCTGGATGGTTCGCTTCCCCTTTGGTCCGGATGACACGATGTCGAATATTTCCAAAAACAATTTGAAATGTGGACTCGTCAGACCACAGAACACTTTTCCACTTTGCATGAGTCCATCTTAGATGATCTCGGGCCCAGAGAAGCCGGCGGCGTTTCTGGGTGTTGTTGATAAATGGCTTTGGCTTTGCATAGTAGAGCTTTAACTTGCACTTACAGATGTAGTGACCAACTGTATTTAGTGACAGTGGTTTTCTGAAGTGTTCCTGAGCCCATGTGGTGATATCCTTTAGAGATTGATGTCGGTTTTTGATACAGTGCCGTCTGAGGGATGGAAGGTCACGGTCATTCAATGTTGGTTTCCGGCCATGCCGCTTACGTGGAGTGATTTCTCCAGATTCTCTGAACCTTTTGATGATATTATGGAGCGTAGATGTTGAAATCCCTAAATTTTTTGCAATCGCACTTTGAGAAACGTTGTTCTTAAACTGTTTGACTATTTGCTCACGCAGTTGTGGACAAAGGGGTGTACCTCGCCCCATCCTTTCTTGTGAAAGACTGAGCATTTTTTGGGAAGCTGTTTTTATACCCAATCATGAAACCCACCTGTTCATACTTGCCAACCCTCCCGGATTTTCCGGGAGACTCCCGAAATTCAGCGCCTCTCCCGAAAACCTCCCGGGACAAATTTTCTCTCGGAAATCTCCCGAAATTCAGGCGGACTCAGGTCCTCCACAATATAAAAAAAGCGTACCTGCCCAATCACGTTATAACTATAGAATGATGGAGGGCGAGTTCTTGGTTTCTTATGTGGGTTTATTGTTAGGCAGTTTCATTAACGTCCTCCCAGCGTGGCAACAACACACAACAACAGCAGTCACTTTTTTGTATACCGTAAAGCAGTTCGTCTGCCGTACACAGCAATGTTGTGACACTCTTAAACAGGACAATACTGCCATCTAGTGCATTTGATGAAAGCACTTTTGTGCGTGCCACACAGCAATGCATCATCAGAGAGGGTGTTCAGCATGGTTCGAAAAATAGTGACAGAGAATAGAACAAGGATGGACAATTCAACCCTTAACTCAACAATGAGTAGATGAGTGTTATGTGTGTATTTGTGTAAATAAATGAACACTGAAATTCAAGTATTTATTTTATATATATATATATATATATATATATATATATATATATATATATATATATATATATATATATATATATATATATATATATATATACATATATATATATAATAAAATGTACATATATATATAATAATATAGCCCTTTGAGACACTTGTGATTTAGGGCTATATAAATAAACATTGATTGATTGATTGATATACATATATATATATATATATATATATATATATATATATATATATATATATATATATATATATATATATATATATATATATATATATATATATATATATATATATATATAATAAAATAAATAAATAAATAAATAAATATATATATATATATATATATATATATATATATATATATGTATGTGTGGGAAAAAAAATCACAAGACTACTTAATCTCTACAGGCCTGTTTCATGAGGGGTTCCCTCAATCATCAGGAGAAAAAAACTGCGACTTATATTCCGAAAAATACGGTATGTAAGATTTGCAGAATTGTCAGAGAATCTTTCTAAATACAGTTAATTTTGAAAACTATGAAAAGGGTCTATTTCATTGACCTTATTGGGGAATTTCTTACATCTCACAGCCAATTGAGGACACATTATTTTCCTTTGGACTCCATACTGCAAATGTTTTTTTTCCCAAAGTGTACACTAGTGCAAGTCTCGACACCGTCCTAACTCTTTTCGACTTGTCAGCATCACCCGACAATCATCAGCATGCAAACCTCCTCTGTGTGTCTTTATTTTTATTTGCGGCGCGCTTTACAGAAATTCATTACTCCGTCTGCCGCCAGCGTAGGCAGAAAACTATTCCCCGGGCTCGGTCGAACTCTCACCCTGCTTTAATGTAAACACTGCACACCTGTCACGTTTCTCCCATTAAGGTGAACGCCCGCATTAGGTATGAATATGAATCCATGCTCCATCGTCCTGTTGCACCACGCAGGGTATTCTTTTTAGTTTGCAGGTGCCCATTAATGACCGAGGAAAGCATATTTATTAGCATAAAAGCCAGTAGAACAATGGGATGTCACTCAAAAAGGGGTTGTGATAATAATTAAAGAAGTTGTGCTTAAATATAATGCTTATCCTGGCATGCTATTATAAAAACATCATAAAAATAAAATTTTAATAATCAACCCTAATTGAAAATGACTGCATTTTGATTTTCGCAATGAGCCAACAACAATAAATAATTTAGATAGGATAGGTCTTTATTGTCATTGCACAAGTACAATGGAACTTTGTTTTCAGCACAAACCCGTACAAGATGAGACAAACAAACAATGTACGGGGTTACAGAACAAGGAACGCTGATGGGTCGCCACAAGGCGCCCCGTAAAAGATGGGGAAAAGGTAAACGCTGGGGGAGTATGAGTAAAATCTATAGGGGGCCCACTCTGGAGTGGGAAAACAACTCCGTAGCAAAGCACATATACACATCACAACATACAACTTGAGACTTGCAACAGAGGGGAGGGAGTGGGTGCTACGGTGGCAGGCTGCAGCTCTTCAGGCGCTGCCCAGCCGTCCCTCACCCATAAGGGGTTCGCGTCAAGGGCGTTGGAGGGGGGGGTGGGGTATGTGTGTGTGGCGTATATGTTTTGTGGATGCATGTGTGTGTGTAAGCCTGCCGCGTGTCTCTGTTCCGCGCATACTTGCCAACCTTGAGACCTCCAAATTCGGGAGATTGGTGGGTGGGGGGGTGTTTGAGGTGGGCATGGGTTAAGGGGGAGGAGTATATTTATAGCTAGAATTCACTGAAATTCAAGTATTTCTTATATATACTGTATATATATATATATTTATATATATAAATACTTGATTTTCAGTGAATTCTAGCTATATATATATATATATATATATATATATATATATATATATATATATATATATATATATATATATAACGTATATGTCTGTGTGTGTGTGTGTGTGTGTGTGTGTGTGTGTGTGTGTGTGTGTGTGTGTGTGTGTGTGTGTGTGTGTGTGTTCTCGTATTTATATTAATTGTTACTTGCAGTGACGTGCGGTGTTTAAAAGCTCATACCAGCATTCTTCCCTGCTTGGCACTCAGCATCAAGGGTTGGAATTGGGGGTTAAATCACCAAAAATTATTCCCAGGCGCGGCACCGCTGCTGCCCACTGCTCCCCTCACCTCCCAGGGGGTGATCAAGGGGATGGGTCAAATGCAGAGGACAAATTTCACCACACCTAGTGTGTGTGTGACAATCATTGCTACTTTAACTTAACTTTAACTTTACACATACAAACTGTAGCACACAAAAAAGCACATTTAATAAAAAAAAACGTTATTATGGTCTTGCCTTTACTTACAAATTAAGTCCATGCGCCGCAACTAAAGCCCTCACTTCAACTTTCCACGTGCAAGATTGAATCTATTTAAAAAAGTGTAACCGAGGGTTTATAAATGTCGCCTATACTGTATGAAACTACAAAATAACAAACACGGAGGCTCCAGTTTACACGAGGACCACTTTATTTACCTTCTTTCAAAAACTTCCGCTCCACTCCAACGTGTCAAAATTCCGCTCTTAGCGCCTTCAAAATAAGAGCTCAAGGCATATACTGTATAACAGCGCATAACAGGAACTTAACATCACAAAGAGGAAAGCCCATGAAAATAGGTTACAAAAGTTATTTAATAAGAAGCCAAAAAGTGCAAAAACAATAATGTTCGTGTTGGAGGAGTTGTGAATTAGGTACACCTGCAGTCTGCAGGTGTATCTAATGTTGTGTCCCTGCAGTCATTCACAACTCCTCCAACACCAACATTATTGTTTATGCACTTTTTGGCTTCTTATGAAATATTTTTTTTTAAATAGATTCAATCTTGCACGTGGAAAGTTTAAGTGTGGGCTTTAGTTGATATAACAATTCTACGGCGGGGGTGCAGGAGGCGAGCCTCACACAGTGCGTCTTTTGCAGCCGTTTTATGATCACTCAGCACAAGAAATACTTTACACACATACAGTTGTTGACAAAATACACTGTACATTATATACCTCAGCTAACTAAACTATGGAAATGTATAATATAATTCATATAGCAATACAGTCTCACTGCACAGCAGGCCAGCAGTTAGCCGAGTCCAGAATCCATGTTGAGGCACTGAGTGACGTGCCTCGACTGGCTGCTGTTCACCGCACCGTCTCTTCTCAGTATTTGAACGGCAAATGTGAAAATTCAGCGATTTTGAATAAAAATAATCTAAAACTGGTGAAGTTAAATGGAAAATAACTTTATAGTATAATCACTGGATACATTTAACAATTTAATTATTTAATTTTCTTTTTACATTTTTTTTCTTTCCATGATGGCAGGTGAGGCCCCGCCTCTAGTGACTGCACGTCACTGGTTACTTGCTTGTTTGTATCCATAATTCATTTATTCATAATTCCCTTACAAAAAACAACAGAAATGTAGAAAACTTCACCTTCGAAATTTCTTTCACAGTCACATTGCTTGATTTGTTTTTGCTAAAAAGTCACTGAATCGATTTCATCTCACTGTATGGTTTCATATCGTATCGTTATAAAAATATAAAATTGTTGCTGAATCTTATCGGCAACCACAAATATCGAATTGAATCGAATCGTCGCTAAACCTAATCATTACACCCCTATAATAAAAAATAAAAAAAATACAAAATAAAAATTTTAAAAAAAATATATATATATTTTTTTTTTAATGAGTACTGTCGAATTATACTTTTTTTTTTATCAGATTCATCTTTTTTTTTTAAATTTGAATCATCCTGTTGGCCCCACTATGGACTGGACTCTCACTATTATGTTAGATCCACTATGGACTGGACTCTCACTATTATGTTAGATCCACTATGGACTGGACTCTCTCACTATTATGTTAGATCCACTATGGACTGGACTCTCACTATTATGTTAGATCCACTATGGACTGGACTCTCTCACTATTATGTTAGATCCACTATGGACTGGACTCTCACTATTATGTTAGATCCACTATGGACTGAACTCTCACTATTATGTTAGATCCACTATGGACTGGACTCTCACTATTATGTTAGATCCACTATGGACTGGACTCTCACTATTATGTTAGATCCACTATGGACTGGACTCTCACAATATTATGTTAGATCCACTATGGACTGGACTCACACTATTATGTTAGATCCACTATGGACTGGACTCACACTATTATGTAAGATCCACTATGGACTGGACTCTCACTATTATGTTAGATCCACTATGGACTGGACTCTCATAATATTATGTTAGATCCACTATGGACTGAACTCTCACTATTATGTTAGATCCACTATGGACTGGACTCTCACTATTATGTTAGATCCACTATGGACTGAACTCTCACTATTATGTTAGATCCACTATGGACTGGACTCACACTATTATGTTAGATCCACTATGGACTGGACTCTCACTATTATGTTAGATCCACTATGGACTGGACTCTTACTATTATGTTGGATCCACTATGGACTGGACTCTCACTATTATGTTAGATCCACTATGGACTGGACTCTCACTATTATGTTAGATCCACTATGGACTGGACTCTCACTATTATGTTAGATCCACTATGGACTGAACTCTCACTATTATGTTAGATCCACTATGGACTGGACTCTCACTATTATGTTAGATCCACTATGGACTGGACTCTCAATGTTATGTTAGATCCACTATGGACTGGACTCTCACACCATTATGTTAGATCCACTATGGACTGGACTCTCACACTTTTATGTTAGATCCACTATGGACTGGACTCTCACTATTATGTTAGATCCACTATGGACTGGACTCTCACTATTATGTTAGATCCACTATGGACTGGATTCTCATAATATTATCTTAGATCCACTATGGACTGGACTCTCACTATTATGTTAGATCCACTATGGACTGGACTCTCACTATTATGTTAGATCCACTATGGACTGGACTCTCAATATTATGTTAGATCCACTATGGACTGAACTCTCACTATTATGTTAGATCCACTATGGTCTGGACTCTCACACTATTATGTTAGATCCACTATGGACTGGACTCCCACTATTATGTTAGATCCACTATGGACTGGACTCTCACACTATTACCTAGATCCACTCGACATCCATTGCACCGGTCGCCCAGATGGGGTGGGGGGGGGGGTCCCACACATCATCATTGTAGCCCATTGGGTTGAGTTTTTCCTTGCCCTGATGTGGGATCTGAGCCGAGGATGTCATTGTGGCTTGCGCAGCCCTTTGGGACACTCGTGATTTAAGGCTATATAAATAAACATTGATTGATTGATTGATTGATTGATGTTTATGTGTGCGATGGCTATGAGGTTTATTTTTCCCTTGGCCTCAGTCTGGACCCCCTTTCCAGGGTCCTTTGCTTAGACTGAGTTATTTTTTTCTCTCTCCCCCTTTCCCTCTCAATCCCTCTCCTCAGCGTTGACCTGTTTCTCACCTTTTTTTCGTAAGGGGCGCCGGAAGTTGGCAAACCCGTCAGCGATCCTGTTCTGTCTCCCTGTAATGTTTGTCCTGCTCTTGAATCAAATCAAATCAAATCAACTTTATTTATAAAGCACATTTAAAATTTACCACAGGGGTAGCCAAAGTGCTGTACATTGAACAGGTTAAAAGATAAAACGAGTACCGAGCAAACACAACACAACACAAACAGAACACGATAAAAAAAAAAAAAATTAAAATAGAATAAATAAAAACATAAAAACATAAAAACAGGTTCACAGCAGGTGTATTATGGGGCGCCATTGCAGGATGGATATCACTCAGTGTTAAAAGCCATGGAATAAAAGTATGTTTTTAAGAGAGATTTAAAAACAGGAAGAGAGGAGGCTTGTCTAACACTCAGGGGTAGGTCGTTCCAGAGCTTGGGAGCAGCAACGGCGAAAGCTCTGTCACCTCTAAGCTTCAGCCTTGTGTCAGGGACCGTCAACAGCAGCTGATCGGCTGATCTTAAGGATCGGGTGGGGCAGTAAGGCTGAAGGAGGTCGGAGAGATAGGTTGGCGCCAGGTTGTTTAGACATTTAAAAACAAATAAAAGGAGTTTAAAATGTATTCGGTAACGCACAGGGAGCCAGTGAAGGGACGCTAAAATAGGGGTGATGTGCTCACGTCTGCGGGTCTGTGTTAGCAGACGAGCAGCAGAGTTCTGCACGAGCTGCAGGCCTGGCTAATGCCTACATACAGGGCATTACAGTAATCAAGATGAGTCGAGATAAAGGGGTGGATTAATTTCTCAAGATCATGTCTTGATAGAAGCGGTTTCACTTTCGCTATTTGGCGTAATTGATAAAAGCTTTTTTGAACGACGCTGCTGATTTGTTTTTCGAATTTAAAATCTGAGTCAAACTTTACCCCCAGGTTTGTGACACAGTCGCTGAGATACGGGGTCAGAGTGCCGAGGTCAACGTTGGGGGAGGGAGAGCGACTTGGACCGAACAACATAACTTCTGTTTTATCTTCATTTAGGCTCAGGAAGTTAGCTGAAAGCCAGACTTTGATGTCGTGCAGGCAGTCAATAAGATGTTGAACCGTGTTATTTTGTGCCATGGGAAAATAAATCTGGCAATCATCGGCGTAAAAATGAAATGCAATACTGTACTTCCTAAAAATAGAACCAAGGGGGAGAAGGTAAAGCGCAAATAAAATTGGGGCAAGGATTGAGCCCTGGGGGACCCCATGTGGTAAAGGAGCTGTGGACGACATAAAACTGTCTACTTTTACACAAAAACTCCTGTCGGTTAGGTACGACCGGAACCAGTTGAGGGCGGCGCCCTTAATGCCCACACAGTTCTCAAGACGAGTGATTAAGGTGGCGTGGTCGACGGTGTCGAACGCAGCAGACAGATCTAAAATGGAATTGTGATCTAGAATGGGATTGTGCTGAAAATCTACTAAAGTTGTTCTGATTCTGATAATTTGTTGGTGATTAATTTTGACAGCCCTACAAAAAACACACACAATTCCACTAAGTATTTTCATTTTTATTTTTTTACAATTATTTGAGTACAGTATTTTCCGCACCATAAGGCGCCCTGGGTTATAAGCCGCGCCTTCAATGAACGGCATATTTCAAAACTTTGTCCACCTATAAGCCGCCCCGTGTTATAAGCCGCATCTAACTGCGCTAAAGGGAATGTCAAAAAAAACAGTCAGATAGGTCAGTCAAACTTTAATAATATATTAAAAACCAGCGTGATGTGGGCGCGCATGGAGTCGTATATCAACATGGACGGAGCTGCGTGAAAAAAGCCACCCGGCCTCTTCGCGTAAACTTCCCTTAACCACTCGCTCACCTTTTCTTCATCCATCCATCCCTTCGAGTTAGCTTTTATGATGACGCCGGCTGGAAAGGTCTCTTTTGGCAAGGTCTTCCTTTTGAATATCACCATGGGTGGAAGTTTCTGGCCATTAGCATGGCAAGCTAGAACCACAGTGAAGGATGACTTCTCATTCCCTGTGGTGCGACTATTCACCGTACGTGCTCCCGTTGTATCCACAGTGCGGTTCACAGGAATATCAAAAGTCAGTGGAACCTCGTCCATGTTGATAATGTTCTCTGGCCGGATCTTTTTTTCAGCTATCTTGTTTTTACAATATGCACGGAAAGTAGCCAGCTTTTCTTGAAAGTCTTTAGGCAGTTGCTGTGAAATAGTAGTCCGTGTGCGGATGGAGAGATTGCGTCTTTTCATGAACCGGAAACCTGTCGCTTAGTAGGAGCCATTTTGTGGTCTTTACAGATGTAAACACACAAAGGAAATGAAACGTAATATCCGCGCGCTTCTTCTTCTACGGGGGCGGGTGGTTGCTTACAGTAGAAGAAGAAGCGCTTCCTCTTCTATGGGGGCGGGTGCTTACCTTGGCGGTTGCTTGCCGTAGAAGAAGAAAAAAGATGGCGGCTGTTTACCGTAGTTGCGAGACCTAAACTTTATGAAAATGAATCTTAATATTAATCCATATATAAAGCGCACCGGGTTATAAGCCGCACTGTCAGCTTTTGAGTAAATTTGTGGTTTTTAGGTGCGGCTAATAGTGAAGAAAATACGGTAATTTAATCTGAGTTAAAACAAAACAAACCCTATATTCTAAAAAGAGAGACAAAGGTGTTTATATTTCCTATAAATCCGTCAGTGTGCTGAAATTGGAACATTGCCCACAAACGGACAAAGCCAAGCTGTAAAATGCTGACAAAAATAATGAGTCCTTACATTATTCTCATGCGTTGCAGGCGTGTTTCCTTACCGCGTTTGCCTCGTCTGTCTTGTCATGGCGTCTGTGCGCCTCTTCAGTTGTCAGGGCTGCTGACACACGGCACTCTCGCTTAAATGATTATCATATGATGGTTAAATCTTCAGGAGCTCGCTGATGGAGAGCTGTCTCCTCACACCTGCAGGCGATGTCCCACAGCCACAGTTTCCAGCCGCCGCGGAAGGGTGGGGTATCCGAGGGTGAGAGAGGGGCTTACTACAATGGAGCTGTCGTAGCTGCCCTCGGGCCCACCTGTCAACAAGACGGCAAAAAGTCGCTTTCGCTTTTTTACGCCATCTTTCTGCATGCCGCAATCCTTTCTCCGTTATTTCCTCTTCCTCTGTATGCCGCTTGTCGGAGGCAGATCATTACATACCGTATTTTCCGCACTATTAGCCGCACCTAAAAACCACAAATTTGTGACGATCTGTCACTTCATTTCGGTTTGTTTCCATGTTTTTGTATTTACTTCCTGTCAGTGCTCTTATTTTGTTATACTTCCTGTTTGTTCCGCTGAGCACTGTTTTCTCCTCACCTGCCGGTGATTGGCAGCCGGTCCACACCTGCTGCCAATCAGGAGATGCCTATTTATGTTTTCACTCGAGCACTCCTCAGTGCTCGACGATAGACTATGTTTGGAACTGTTGTATGCAAGACTGCTACATTTCTCTGTTGTTTTATTATTAAAATCATCTTACCTGCTCATCCTCATCCTGGTTCTTGCATCTTGGGGTCACACAAACGGCAGCCATGCGAGTTCCTCACAAAATTTACTCAAAAGCTGACAGTGCGGCTTTTAACCCGGTGCGCTTTATATATGGATTAATATTACGATTCATTTTCATAAAGTTTCGATCTCGCAACTTCGGTAAACAGCCGCCATCTTTTTTCCCGGTAGAACAGGAAGCGCTTCTTCTTCTACGCAAGCAACCGCCAAGGTAAGCACCCGCCCCCATAGAACAGGAAGCGCTTCTTCTTCTACTGTAAGCAACCACCCGCCCGCGTAGAAGAAGAAAAAGCGCGAGGATATACCGTACGTTTCATTTCCTTTGTGTGTTTACATCTGTAAAGACCACAAAATGGCTCCTACTAAGCGTCAGGGATCCGGTTCATGAAAAGACGCAATCTCTCCATCCGCACACGGATTACCGGTACTATTTCACAGCAACTGATATTCTTGTGAACCGCACTGTGGATACAACGGGAGCACGTACGGTGAATATTCGCACCACAGGGAATGAGAAGTCATCCTTCACTGTATGTTCTAGCTTGCCATGCTAATGGCCAGAAACTTCCACCCATGGTGATATTCAAAAGGAAGACCTTGCCAAAAGAGACCTTTCCAGCCGGCGTCATCATAAAAAGCTAACTCGAAGGGATGGATGAAGAAAAGATGAGCGAGTGGTTAAGGTAAGTTTAAGTTTACGCGAAGAGGCCGGGTGGCTTTTTTCACGCAGCTCTGTCCATGTTGATATACGTATGTTTGTGATTGCACATTTGCGTACATTTTGGGAGTGAACAGAGTTGTTAGAACGCTGGTTTTTAATATATTATTAAAGTTTGACTGACCTATCTGACTGTTTTTTTGACATTCCTTTAGCGCAGTTAGATGCGGCTTACAACACGGGGCGGCTTATAGGTGGACAACGTTTTGAAATATGCCGTTCATTGAAGGCGCGGCTTTTAACCCAGGGCGCCTTATGGTGCGGAAAATACGGTATATCCGAATTTAAGTTGTACTTCTTTTATTTCTTAGTCATATTTGAAAACAGCTCGTGTTTTCCATTTCTTCTCTTGATGCTCTGTCAGCAAGTATACTGTGTGTGTTAACCTTGAGTTCTTTGGAATGTGTTTAGACTAGCATTTTGTTTTGTCTACAGAGATGGGACGAGAGAGAGGGTGGTGGGATCGGGAAGACAGGCCATTTTGGGAGGCGCAGTAGAATGTTCTAGGGTTAGACTGGTCTCAATCAAAATGTATATTGGCAAAGCTTTGAGAATATACAACAAAATACCTATTCTGTCTCTGGTGGTTTTTCAACTCAGCTTTAAGTGTCGGAAAGAACTTGGGAGCGAATTGTGACTTGAATTCCCTGGGAGGAACAACTGGTCCAAAACGCAACACGCGTTATCTCTTTAAAACACCTTACTGATTTACCTCTGATGCTACAGAATGGAGTCTGAAAAGATGTGGCTCCTTGTCCAATATTGCTTGTATTATAGAGAATGTTTACACTAGTATGTTTTGCCTTAAAAACAACAGAGAACTCCTGTATAGGATTTTTGACTAGCTTTTTTTTCTAGTAGGTCCTTGAAAGCAACAGAGCACTCTTGTACAAACCCCGTTTCCATATGAGTTGGGAAATTGTGTTAGATGTAAATATAAACGGAATACAATGATTTGCAAATCCTTTTCAACCCATATTCCGTTGAATGCACTACAAAGACAACATATTTGATGTTCAAACTCATAAACTTTTTTTTTTTTTTTTTGCAAATAATAATTAACTTAGAATTTCATGGCTGCAATACGTGCCAAAGTAGTTGGGAAAGGGCATGTTCACCACTGTGTTACATGGCCTTTCCTTTTAACAACACTCAGTAAATGATCATGAAATGCTCAGTCATTCACAAACAAGGATGGGGCGAGGGTCACCACTTTGTCATTAAATACGTGAGCAAATTGTTGAACAGTTTAAGAAAAACCTTTCTCAACCAGCTATTGCAAGGAATTTAGGGATTTCACCATCTACGCTCCGTAATATCATCAAAGGGTTCAGAGAATCTGGAGAGATCACTGCACGTAAGCAGCTAAGCCCGTGACCTTCCATCCCTCAGGCTGTACTGCATCAACAAGCGACATCAGTGTGTAAAGGATATCACCACATGGGCTCAGGAACACTTCAGAAACCCACTGTCAGTAACTACAATTGGTCGCTACATCTGTAAGTGCAAGTTAAAACTCTCCTATGCAAGGCGAAAACCAATTATCAACAACACCCAGAAACGCCGTCGGCTTCGCTGGGCCTGAGCTCATCTAAGATGGACTGATACAAAGTGGAAAAGTGTTCTGTGGTCTGACGAGGCTTTTCAACTTTGCACCTATAACAATCCGGATGGTTCTTTTCCTCTTTGGTCCGGAGGACACGACGTCCACAGTTTACAAAAACAATTTTAAATGTGGACTCGTCAGACCACAGAACACTTTTCCACTTTGTATCAGTCCATCTTAGATGAGCTCAGGCCCAGTGAAGCCGACGGCGTTTCTGGGTGTTGTTGATAAGCGGTTTTCGCCTTGCATAGGAGAGTTTTAACTTGCACTTACAGATGTAGCGAACCACTGTAGTTACTGACAGTGGGTTTCTGAAGTGTTCCTGAGCCCATGTGGAGATATCCTTTACACACTGATGTTGCTTGTTGATGCAGTACAGGGGGGCAGAGCAGAAAAGAAACGGCAGATCAACTGATCTAAAAATGGGGTCTATTTAAAGGCTAGAGTATACAAATGAGTTTTAAGATGGGACTTAAATGCTTCGTAGATTTTTTTTTAACCTTTGTAAGAATTATGATCATGCTTTCATTTAAACAAGAATGTATAAACATCACATCAGTCGGCATCCAAGTGAGAGCAGACATTGTACCGTAAGTGATTGTTTTATTATGTTCATAGTTTGTATATCTTCTTTAGCACTTAGCATTACTGCTGCATGACGCTTAGTGTTTCACTAAAACTTGTAGCTCATTCTCCTTGTATTCAGGCTTAAAATATGGAAGGTTTTGGATCATCATTTGTCCGGAAGTAGTCGTTGTAGTCTCTCATGCAGTCTGCCGTGAGTAGTAGTGTTGTTGTTGAAGGGAAAAGCCAACGTTGTGATGGGTCTTTGAAATTAACACACGTATGTTTATAATGACCAAAATACGTAAATATTACATGTTAATATGAATGTAGCTGTTACTACATTCCATATATACTTCCAGTGTGTATATAAAAACCTCTGAGAAGTTTTTTGGATGTTTTTTAGAGCACTTTATAGGCAGAATAGAGCGACTCCCATTGCTTCCATTGATACGAGTTCAAATGCATAAAAATAGAAAAAACATGTGTTCTTGTCTTACATAGGAATTGTGAAAATTAGGCCAATTCTTTAAAAAAAAAGGACAGTTCCCCTTTAAGAGATACAATTCGCTGCGCAGAAGTTTAGTAGATCAGCTTTCCGTGCGCTATCAAGTTTGCACGTATTTTAGTACATGCAAATCTTTAGCAGATCAGGCCCTTTGTGTAGACAAGATTACCACCGTATTTCCCGGACTATAAGGCGCATTTAAAATATTTTATTTTCTCAGAACCCGACAGTGGGCCTAATAACCCGGTGCGCCTAATGTACAGAATAATTCTGGTTTTGCTTACCAACCTCGAAGCAATTTTATTTGGTAAATTGTGTAATGAAAAGTGTGACTGGTAGATGGCAGTCAAACATAAGAGATACGTGTAGACTGCACTATGATGGCAATATGACTCAAGTAAACAACACCGATGATTTATATGTCCAATTGAAAATATAGAACATTACACACGGCGCTCAAAAATCTATCAAAATGTTTTAGTACGACTTTAGTAGGCTATGAAGCCGCACAGCTTGATGGATTGTACTGTGCTTCAACATAAGAGTATTATTATGGTGTGTTTATAAGGTAAGACATATTACCTGGCGTTTTGTTTCGCAATATTATGCAAAAGCAACTTTTCTTACCTTCTGGTACCTGCCGATCTGTATCTGGGATCCGCATGAATCCTGGTAGTAGTAGATAAGCTTCTTCTTTTTCTCTATCTTCTTGTTATGGGACATTCATCCTCCGCTTTTGCCATTTCTAATATAAAGTAGTGTAAAGTTCTTACTTATATCTGTCAGTAAACTCGCCATGAAAGCGTTAAAACATACCGGTGTAGTGAGTTTACATTATTCACCCAAGGAACTTTAGTTATTAGAGAGTTCCGGTCACACGTTTTTTTCACGGGACTAATTTCCGACCTTGTTGTTGTTTCCGGATGAGGAGATGCTGCTCCGTTATTGATTGAAGTAAAGTCTGAATGTCATTAAAACAGTTAGCTCCATCTTTTGACACTTCTTCCACTCCCGTCCTTGCACGCTACACCGCTACAACAAAGATGACGGGGAGAAGACGCTGCCGAGGGTGAGCCACCTAAATAGGAGCGCCCACAAAACGGCACATTTGGAAGCGACTGACAGAAAGCAGCTTGAAAATGATCTGTAAAACATAATCTATGCAACATTTTGAAAAGATTCAACATTACATGTTATGTCAGTGGTTCTTAACCTTGTTGGAGGTACCGAACCCCACCAGGTTCATATGCGCATTCACCGAACCCTTCTTTAGTGAAAAATTAAATTAAAATAAAAACAAAAACACTTACTGTGGCATGGCATGAAGCATGAATAACAAGGGTGTGTAGAGGGTGATGTCGCCAGGAAGACAGCCTGGCAACTGGGACCTTAAATAATAGTGACATGATTAGTGACAGCAGGTGCGTGACGCAAAATGTGAAAACGTGAGACAGGTGCGTGACATGAAGATGTGAACCAGGTGAAACTAATGGTTGCTATGGTGACAAAACAAACAAAAGTGCACAAAAAGTCCAAAAAACAAATCCGAACATGACTAAAACAAAACATGATCACACAGACATGACAAAAACAAAGCAGATCTGGGAAATATGGCTCAAAGGAGGACATGAAACTGCTACAGGAAAATACCAAAAACAGAGAAAAAGCCACCAAAATAGGAGCGCAAGACACGAACTAAAACACTACACACAGGAAACCAGCAAACAACTCAAAGTAAGTCACGGCGTGATGTGACAGGTGGTGACGGTACACTTATTTTGAGACAAGAGCTAGATTAATGCATGTTTGGTTATGGTTTAAAGCAGTGGTTCTTAACCTTGTTGGAGGTACCGAACCCCACCAGGTTCATATGCGCATTCACTGAACCCTTCTTTAGTGAAAAATAAAATGTTTTTTTTCAAATTCAAGACAAAGTCATGTTTTTGGTAACACTTTAGTATGGGGAACATATTCTAAGTAACAAAGACTTAATTTAGAGTTATTTGATGAGGGTTAGGGTTAGGGTTGGAGGGTTAGGGCCAGGGTTAGAGGGTTAGGGTTATAATAAGGCCATGCCGAATAAGGCATTAATAAGTACTTAATAATGACTAGTTAAGAGCCAATATGTTACAAATTTGCATGTTAATAAGCAACTAATTAATGGTGAATATGTTCCCCATACTAAAGTGTTACCATGTTTTTTTACTGGTGCATTAAATGAAGCGTGCATGAACATCACCTTGTTCAAAGAACAAAAGCAACACAGTGCATAAACTCACAACAAATTACACACCTGCAAATCAGTCTGACTTCTGCTGTTGCCGTATCCGTAATACGCCGATAGGGAGAAGTTTTTATTTACACGATGAGTCGGGTGTGTCTTGATCTCTGCCAAACTCCTGAGCCCGACTCACCGAACCCCTAAGGTTCGATCGAACCCAGGTTAAGAAACACTGTGTTATGTAGACCACAAGGAAGTGTTTTACATTTAGGAAAAAAATACAAATAATATGACTCCTTTAATGCGCCCTATAATCCGGTGTGCCTTGTATATGAAAAAAAGATCGAAAGTAGACCATTCATTGGCAGTGCGTCTTATAATCCGGTGCACCCTATGGCAGTGACGTGCAGGTGAGGCCCCGCCTCACCTGCCATCATGGAAAGAAAAAAAATTTAAAAAGAAAAAAAAAACATTAAATTGTTAAATGTATCCAGTGATTATACTATAAAGTTATTTTCCATTTAACTTCACCTGTTTTAGATTATTTTTATTCAAAATCGCTGAATTTTCACATTTGCCGTTCAAATACTGAGAAGAGACGGTGCGGTGATCAGCAGCCAGTTGAGGCACGTCACTCAGTGCCTCAACATGGATTGCGCAATGACTCGGCTAACTGCTGGCCTGCTGTGCAGTGAGACTGTATTGCTATATGAATTATATTATACATTTCCATAGTTTAGTTAGCTGAGGTATATAATGTACAGTGTATTTTGTCAACAACTGTATGTGTGTAAAGTATTTCTTGTGCTGAGCGATCATAAGACGGCGGCAAAAGACGCACTGTGTGAGGCTCGCCTCCTGCACCCCCGCCGTAGAATTGTTATATCAACTAAAGCCCACACTTAAACTTTCCACGTGCAAGATTGAATCTATTTAAAAAAAATATTTCATAAGAAGCCAAAAAGTGCAAAAACAATAATGTTGGTGATGGAGGAGTTGTGAATGACTGCAGAGACACAACATTAGGTACACCTGCAGACTGCAGGTGTACCTAATTCACAACTCCTCCAACACGAACATTATTGTTTTTGCACTTTTTGGCTTCTTATTAAATAACTTTTGTAACCTATTTTCATGGGCTTTCCTCTTTGTGATGTTAAGTTCCTGTTATGCGCTGTTATACAGTATATGCCTTGAGCTCTTATTTTGAAGGCGCTAAGAGCGGAAGTGATGTCACGTTGCGGAGGTTTTTGAAAGAATGTAAATAAAGTGGTCCTCGTGTAAACTGGAGCCTCCGTGTTTGTTATTTTGTAGTTTCATACAGTATAGGCCACATTTATAAACCCTCGGTTACACTTTTTTAAATAGATTCAATCTTGCACGTGGAAAGTTTAAGTGAGGGCTTTAGTTGCGGCGCATGGACTTAATTTATAAGTAAAGGTAAGACCATAATAACGTTTTTTTATTAAATGTGCTTTTTTGTGTGCTACAGTTTGTATGTGTAAAGTTAAAGTTAAGTTAAAGTACCAATGATTGTCACACACACACTAGGTGTAATGAAATTTTGTCCTCTGCATTTGACCCATCCCCTTGATCACCCCCTGGGAGGTGAGGGGAGCAGTGGGCAGCAGCGGCGCTGCGCCTGGGAATCATTTTTGGTGATTTAACCCCCAATTCCAAGCCTTGATGCTGAGTGCCAAGCAGGGAAGAATGCTGGTATGAGCTTTTAAACATAACCCGTTAACTGCTGCCAATCAAATGGTGAATAAGATACTCTTTAGGGTTCATATGTTTGTAAATCTGACTGTGATGAAGTCAGTGCCTCACCAGCCATCAACCTCACCGCACGTCACTGCCCTATGGTCCGGAAAATAGGGTATTCATTGTGGCTTAAATGTTAATCGTGCTTTACAGTTGTGCTTAAATAGACACGTTGCAACATGTGACTGCAAACAACGGTCAGAACGAGGCATGGAAAAGATACACGAAGTCATCCACAGAGAGAAAAGTGCTACACTCTTCTGTAAAATAGGAAATACAAGTCCCCTTGTCTGAAGAGCCTGATGAACAATTAGCTGAAGGGGCCGGACGAGCCAGCGTTCTCATTGGCCCACAATAAATCAAGTGGAAGTGAGTCAAATTCGGGACAAAGCTGGGAAATAACAAACGGCTTATTTAAGGCAAACAAAATTGTGAAAATTGTTTGTATTATTTTTAGAAAGGCACTCAGACCACCGCCAACAGTTTGAAACATTGTTTGCATGTTTGAAAGCCATTAAGAAACAGTATGAGTATGAAGGGGTTGACTTTACTTATTAGCGTAGACATAGCCTCAGAGCCATTTGGGAACGTAACACAGGGTTCTTGCCCACCTCCTCAGAGTTGCTTAGTTCTAGTAAAAACAATACCAACCCCCTTCAGGCCATGACAGAGGTATCATTCAACTAGTTGTAAGGTGCTGTATCATTCCAAAAGTTATGAAAGTATTTTATGAAGGTTTAAAAGTTACTTAGTGCTGCGGTAATCAGCGGTGGGTAGAGTAGCCAGAAATTGTACTCAAGTAAGAGTAGTGTTACTTTAGAGATTTATTACTCAAGTAAAAGTAAGGAGTAGTCACCCAAATATTTACTTGAGTAAAAGTAAAAAGTATGTTGTGAAAAAACTACTCAAGTACTGAGTAACTGATGAGTAACATACACACACACACACACATATATATATATATATATATATATATATATATATATATATATATATATATATATATATATACACACACACACACACATATATATATATATATATATATATATATACACATATATATATATATATATACATACATTGATATATACAGTATATTATTTATATTTATTTATTTTGCCGTTTTTGTTTACATGTTAAAGGTGTTTTAATGAATATACATGCATGTTTAACACATATAGATTCCTTTCTTTCATGAAGACAAGAATATAAGTTGGTGTATTACCTGATTCTGATGACTTGCATTGATTGTAATCAGACAGTAGTGATGATAACGTCCACGTTTTCAAATGGAGGAGAAAAAAAGTTCCTCCTTTCTGTCTAATACCACCTGCAAATGGTTGGTTTTTGGCTTCTTATTTGTCCAGCTTCCATATTCGTTTTTATACACTTTACAAGAAATACATTGGCGGCAAACTCCGTAGCTTGCTAGCTTGTTTGCGCTGGCTTTCGGAGACTCTTATTTTGAAAGCGCAGGCGCAATGGAGCGGCACTTTTATTGTGAAGACAGGAACTGTGCAGTCAGTCTTTAGGCTTTTGACGGGATGTACAGTTGAAATAAAAAAGTGTATTTTTTCCTTCACACTTTTGATTGATTGATTGGAACTTTTATTATTAGATTGCACAGTACAGTACATATTCCGTACAATTGACCACTAAATGGTAACACCCCAATAAGTTTTTCAACTTGTTTAAGTCAGGTCATGTGACCGCCTGGCTCTGTTTGATTGGTCCAACGTCACCAGTGACTGCATCTGATTGGTGGAACGGAGTGAACGTCACCAGTGACTGTATTTGTTGAAACGCAGGCACTATGAAGATCTGTCTGACAGACCAAAACAAACAAAGCGTGCATTAACAGATCGATAAAAATTAGTAGCGAGTAGCGAGCTGAATGTAGATAAAAGTAGCGGAGTAAAAGTAGCGTTTCTTCTCTATAAATATACTCAAGTAAAAGTAAAAGTATGTTGCATTAAAACTACTCTTAGAAGTACAATTTATCCCAAAAGTTACTCAAGTAGATGTAACGGAGTAAATGTAGCGCGTTACTACCCACCTCTGGCGGTAATGTCAAAATGTCCTTTCGGAACAGCACTAAGGAACAACAAGAGGAGGTCTTAGGCACGCTGATGATGATCCAGTGAGGATCGTTCCAGCTGGCTCTGGGCTGCAATGAAAAAAGGGAAGTCGAAACTGAAGTTGAAAGTGCACAAAATAATATGGTGGTTAAACAAAAATGCAAAACTAACAAATGTACAAAGCAAACAAATGTGCAAAAAAAACCAAAGCTGGTCAGAGTTTGAGGTCCTGGCAATCCCAGCCTGCATCCACTCAGCTGATTGGGCCAATGAGATACAGGAGTGGGACCTACTAACAAACACAAGAGAGAAGGACAGAAGGAGAGGAGGTGGAGAGAGAGGGAGGAGGTGGAGAGAGAGGGAGGAGGTAGCCAAGCGGGCCTCCACTCGGAACCCATTCCCACAAGGCTCCCACAAGGGCTGGGCCCTAACAGGATGTGAAACAGAAACTCTGCGAGCAAACGCAACTAAGAAAGAAGCAGTATGAGGAAGCATTGTTGATTGTCACAAATGTCAATAACCATGACGTTTTCTGCAGAAATGTCAACTGATTTGGCAACAACGATTACAGGGAACACCCTGCTGAGCGACAGAGGTTCAGGATTATTTCGTTATTTGCCAGTTTGAATGATGCGTTCACAACTTCAGTTTGTTAGATTTAAGTTACCGTATTTTCCGCACTATTAGCCGCACTTAAAAACCACAAATTTACTCAAAAGCTGACAGTGCGGCTTTTAACCCGGTGCGCTTTATATATGGATTAATATTACCGGTAAGATTCATTTTCATAAAGTTTCGGTCTCGCAACTTCGGTAAACAGCCGCCATCTTTTTTCCCGGTAGAACAGGAAGCGCTTCTTCTTCTGCGCAAGCAACCGCCAAGGTAAGCACCCGCCCCCATAGAACAGGAAGCGCTTCTTTTTCTACTGTAAGCAACCACCCGCCCGCGTAGAAGAAGAAAAAGCGCGCGGATACCGTACGTTTCATTTCCTTTGTGTGTTTACATCTGTAAAGACCACAAAATGGCTCCTACTAAGCGACAGGTTTCCGGTTCATGAAAAGACGCAATCTCTCCATCCGCACACGGATTACTATTTCACAGCAACTGATATTCCTGTGAACCGCACTGTGGATACAACGGGAGCACGTACGGTGAATATTCGCACCACAGGGAATGAGAAGTCATCCTTCATTGTGGTTCTAGCTTGCCATGCTAATGGCCAGAAACTTCCACCCATGGTGATATTCAAAAGGAAGACCTTGCCAAAAGAGACCTTTCCAGCCGGCGTCATCATAAAAGCTAACTCGAAGGGATGGATGAAGAAAAGATGAGCGAGTGGTTAAGGTAAGTTTAAGTTTACGCGAAGAGGCCGGGTGGCTTTTTTCACGCAGCTTTGTCCATGTTGATATACGACTCCATGCGCGCCCACATCACGCTGGTTTTAATATATTATTAAAGTTTGACTGACCTATCTGACTGTTTTTTTGACATTCCTTTAGCGCAGTTAGATGCGGCTTACAACACGGGGCGGCTTATAGGTGGACAAAGTTTTGAAATATGCCGTTCATTGAAGGCGCGGCTTATAACCCAGGGCGCCTTATGGTGCGGAAAATACGGTAAACGTAAAATGAAAATAACTGTGGTCGTAGTACATACAGGTTTGCATGTATTAACAAGCGTGCAAACTTGATCTAAGTTCAAGAGTCGAGGTTTGCGTATCTAAAGTACAGAAAACAGAGATCACAATCTACAAAGCTCAAAACCAGTACTTAAGGAGTGTCAGGACTTGGACTATGGCGTGGTTTGTTCTCCCGTGGTGCAAATGATTTGGACCAGACATGGCGTGAAGGTGAAGACATATTTAATTTTAACACTCAAAAAAAAAAGAAACAAACAAAAGGCGCTCACAGTGGAGGTACAAAACTTGGCTATAAACACAAAACTTGCACAAAGGCAGAAACTATGAACAATGAAACAAAAACACTAACATGTGGCATTAATAAACAAAAACTTACTTGGACGTGGCATGAAGTGCGCAGAGGTAAACAGATTGTGACGGGTATGATGTCGCCAGACAGACAGCCTGGCAACTGGGAGCTTAAATAATAGTGACACGATTAAAGACAGGTGCGTGAGTTGTGAAGGCAGGTGAAAACCAATGGGTTGCTATGGTGACAAACAAGAGTGCACAATGAGTCCAAACGTGGAACAGGTGAAACTAATGGGTAACCATGGAAACAAGACAAGGGAGTGAAAAGCCAGAAACTAGAGAGTCCAATAATTAAAGAAAACAAAACATGACTAAAACAAAACATGATTACACAGACATGACAAGGAGTACTTTAAATCTGCATTTAACACAATGTATTGAGGTGAATCATCACCTTTAAGATTATTCCAATGTTCCATTAATATTATTGTAAATATATGTTAATTTATTATTATTATTATTATATTAATTTATTATTATTATTATTAATATTATTATTATTATTATTATTATTATTATTATTATTATATTAATTTATTATTATTATATTAATTTATTATTATTATATTAATTTATTATTATTATTATTATATTATTATTATTATATTATTATTTATATTATTATTATTTATTGCAACCATACCAACACATTGTTGTAGTTTGAGCTAGTTTTTCCTTTGACTATAATCTATTGTCATTCTCTACTTCCTGGAGCATTTTAAAAAAAAAAGGATTAAAAATGGGAAAAGATGGAAGGAAAATATTTTTTTTGTTTTAGTATGTTTTTTGTTTGAGGACAAACATGACACAAACCTTCCCAATTGTTAGAACTACCACTGTTTAATATGTTTGTGTGTATGCTTCACCGATGACACTATTTGGTGAACATCGTTTTGTCCTCCTAACTCCAACGGTTCTTGAACTCACCGTAGTGTGGATTGTGACCGCAACGGTTTGTTTACATGTAAAATCTTCCACTCCTCCTTTGTCTCATTTTGTCCACCAAACGTTGTATACTGTGCGTGAACGCACAAAGGTGCGCTTTGTTGATGTTATTGACTTGTTGGAGTGTTAATCAGGCATATTTGGTCAGTGCATGACTGCAAGCTAATCAATGCTAACATGCTATTTAGGCTAGCTGTATGTACATATTGCGTCATTATGCCTCATTTGTAGCTATATTTGAGCTCATTTAACTTACTTTACTTTTATCCTCTTTGTATATAATTTAAATTTGCATGTTTCATGACACATTATCTGTATGTAATATTGGCTGCATTTCTGATAGTTGTTTGTGTGTCACATTGTTCCAGACCACAGCAAACATTACCTAGCTTGCCAAAGATTGTAATAAATCTATTAGAAGAAGACAACCTGCCATTTCCTTTAACTTGGACACACACATCTATACTTTTGGCCATTAAAAGCCAGTCATTTTCAGGAGTTATCTCACCTTCTGAGTAGCTTCTGGTTTTCTAATGGTTTCTAATGTTGTAAAAATGTGTAGAATAAATATTGAATGTCAACATTTCTGTCAACGAAGATTTGCCTCAGCCTGCAACACATAGTAATTTTGATAGTAGGCTATTATAGCTAATATAGACACTTACGTCATGTGTTGCCTTCATTATAACACTTTTATAAGACTTTTAAAGTAATTTTGATAGTAGGCTATTATAGCTAATATAGACACTGACATAATGTGTTGCCTTCATTATAACACTTATGTATGGCTTAAAATTTTGTGCGGCTCTAGACAGATTAGTTTTTGTATTTTTGGTCCAAAATGGCTTTTTCAATATTTTGGGTTGCCGACCCCTGGACTAACAGCCAACCAATATGTTAATTATGTGTACAAACCCCGTTTCCATAGGAGTTGGGAAATTGCGTTAGATGTAAATATAAACAGAATACAATGATTTGCAAATCATTTTCAACCCATATTCAATTGAATATGCTACAAAGACAACATATTTGATGTTTTTTTGCAAATAGTCATTAACTTTAGAATTTGATGGCAGCAACACGTGACAAAGAAGTTGGGAAAGGTGGCAATAAATACTGATAAAGTTGAGGAATGCTCATCAAACACTTATTTGGAACATCCCACAGGTGATTGGGAACAGGTGGGTGCCATGATTGGGTATAAAAGTAGATTCCATGAAATGCTCAGTCATTCACAAACAAGGATGGGGCGAGGGTCACCACTTTGTCAACAAATGCGTGAGCAAATTGTTGAACAGTTTAAGAAAAACCTTTCTCAACCAGCTTTTGCAAGGAATTTAGGGATTTTCACCATCTACGGTCTGTAATATCATCAAAGGGTTCAGAGAATCTGGAGAAATCACTGCACGTAAGCAGCTAAGCCCGTGACCTTCGATCCCTCAGGCTGTACTGCATCAACAAGCGACATCAGTGTGTAAAGGATATCACCACATGGGCTCAGGAACACTTCAGAAACCCACTGTCAGTAACTACAGTTGGTCACTCCATCTGTAAAAGCAAGTTAAAACTCTCCTATGCAAGGCGAAAACCGTTTATCAACAACACCCAGAAACGCCGTCGGCTTCGCTGGGCCTGAGCTCATCTAAGATGGACTGATACAAAGTGGAAAAGTGTTCTGTGGTCTGACGAGTCCACACTTCAAATTGTTTTTGGAAACTAAGGACGTAGTGTCCTCCGGACCAAAGAGGAAAACAACCATCCGGATTATTATAGGCGCAAAGTGTAAAAGGCAGCATGTGTGATGGTATGGGGGTGTATTAGTGCCCAAGACATGGGTAACTTACACATCTGTGAAGGCACCATTAATGCTGAAAGGTACATACAGGTTTTGGAGCAACATATGTTGCCATCCAAGCAACGTTACCATGGACGCCCCTGCTTATTTCAGCAAGACAATGCCAAGCCACGTGTTACATCAACGTGGCTTCATAGTAAAAGAGTGCGGGTACTAGACTGGCCTGCCTGTAGTCCAGACCTGTCTCCCGTTGAAAATGTGTGGCGCATTATGAAGCCTAAAATAGCACAAGGGAGACCCCCGGACTGTTGAACAACTTAAGCTGTACATCAAGCAAGAATGGGAAAGAATTCCACCTGAGAAGCTTAAAAAAATGTGTCTCCTCAGTTCCCAAACGTTTACTGAGTGTTGTTAAAAGGAAAGGCCATGTAACACAGTGGTGAACATGCCCTTTCCCAACTACTTTGGCACGTGTTGCAGCCATGAAATTCTAAGTTAATTATTATTTGCAAAAAAAAATAAAGTTTATGAGTTTGAACATCAAATATGTTGTCTTTGTAGCATATTCAACTGAATATGGGTTGAAAAGGATTTGCAAATCATTGTATTCCGGTTATATTTACATCTAACACAATTTCCCAACTCATATGGAAACGGGGTTTGTAGATAAATGAAGAGATTTTTGTTGAAATTTGGCTGTTTGTATAGCAAACGGTACTTCCTGCACCATATAGGCGGTCCTTGTGTTCTATGTGCACCGCCGGTGACTCATATGGAGCTGAAAATAGGTCAGGGGTCAGGTCTTTTGTCACAAATATCCCGCAAACAGACCGTGAGTCACAGGTCTTTGGGTAAGCATGGCTTGATGCGTGTCGGTCGTCCGTCACCTACCACCTCGGGGGAGGCGTAAACAGGCAAAGGAGCAAGTGGAGTAGCCACGGTTTTTGTGTGACGCACTACCCAACATTAAAGGGGAGGCCTACGGTGACTGTGAAGGGCCAAACAGATCATCTTTCGAACATTACACAGGCCGAAAGCTTTAAGCAGAGAAAAAAAACAAAAAACCAGCAACCTTGTGATCTTTCCAAGCGTAATCATACAGTATTCACATAATGCCCACATTCCCGAGCCCGCCTGCTGCAAGGAAACAACAGGTGGTTTGTCGTATTATATTGCAACCAAATAGACGGAGTTGGAGTTTAACAACTCAGACTTAACTTGAGCTTCAAACAAGGAGCTTCCTCCTGGGCATTTTAAACCAGCTTTTTTCACGATACTGTAGATACACATGCAAATGAATAATTAGGTTGTTTTCTTGGTCTTTTGATTGTTTGGCAATATTTATTTTCCAACTAATGGGCTACTTCTGAGTTAGAGTGCCCAGCCCTGAGATGGGTAGGTCGCCAAGTCATACCAAAGACTATAAAAATGGGACCCTGTTACCTCCCTGCTTGGCACTCAGCATCAAGGGGTTAGAATTGGGGGTTAAATCACCAAAAATGATTCCCGGGCGTGGCCACCGCTGCTGCTCACTGCTCCCCTCACCTCCCAGGGGGTGGAACAAGGGGATGGGTCAAATGCAGAGGGTAATTTCACCACACCTAGTGTGCGTGTGTGTGACAATCATTGGTACTTTAACTTTAACTTTAATGTTACCTATAATTCACAATCCCTGTGTGAGACAAGAACAAATGCATTTCCATTGTTTATGCATTCTAAATCGTACAAAAATGCAAGCAAGAGATGGCTAACAATGGAGGTAATGGGGATGCCATCTATTCACCCTAAAAAAAAATTATATACATGTCAGGCAAATTCATAATACCTCATAATTAGAGATGTCCGAAAATATCGGGCTGCCGATGTTATCGGTCGATAAATGCTTTAAAATGTAATATCGGAAGTTATCGGTATCGGTTTAAAAAAAAAAAAAGTATGACTTTTTAAAACACCGCTGAGTACACGGACGTACGGAGAAGTACAGAGCGTCAATAAACCTTAAAGGCACTGCCTTTGCGTGCTGGCCCAATCACATAATATCTACGGCTTTTACACACACACAAGTGAATGCAAGCCATATTTGGTCAACAGCCATACAGGTCACACTGAGGGTGGCCGTATAAACAACTTTAACTTTAATTGTTGTTGTTGTTGTTGTTTGCTGTTGTTGTTTTTGTCTCTCTGTCTAATCCCCCTCTTGTCCCCACAATTTCCCCCTCTGTCTTCTTTTTTTTCTCTCTTTCTATCCCCTCCTGCTCCGGCGGCCCGGCTGCACTAAATGATAATATAAATACATTTAATAAAGTCAAATACAAATAAGGCAACAAGAGAAGTATCCTACACTTCTCTTTTGTAAAGTAAATCTGAACAGCCGACATGGGCATCTACATCAACTATATGATTTGCCTGAGAAGCTGGACAGGACACACAAAAAAAAATAAAAAATAAATAAATAAATAAAAAAAAATTAAAAAAAATAAACAACTTTAACACTGTTACAAATATGTGCCACACTGTGAACCCACACCAAACAAGAATGACAAACACATTTCGGGAGAACATCCACACCGTAACACAACATAAACACAACAGAACAAATACCCAGAACCCCTTGCAGCACTAACTCTTCCGGGATGCTACAATATACAACCCCCTCGCTACCACCAAACCCCGTCCCCGCCCACCAAGTTAATGTTGATATTTACCTCAGAAGGCTGCAAATAGAAAAGAGGCATTCAATTTGTATTTAAATTTTATTTGACATGCCATTGATATTTTTTTAAATTATTATTATTATTTGAAACTCGATTTTGCATGTCACTATAAAGTTATGTAAGCCTTGGACTCGTCAGACCACAGAACACTTTTCCACTTTGCATCAGTCCATCTTAGATGAGCTCAGGGCCCAGCGAAGCCGACGGCGTTTCTGGGTGTTGTTGATAAACGGTTTTCGCCTCGCATAGGAGAGTTTTAACTTGCACTTACAGATGTAGCGACCAATTGTACTTACTGACAGTGGGTTTCTGAAGTGTTCCTGAGCCCATGTGGTGATATCCTTTACACACTGATGTCGCTTGTTGATGCAGTACAGCCTGAGGGATGGAAGGTCACGGGCTTAGCTGCTTACGTGCAGTGATTTCTCCAGATTCTCTGAACCCTTTGATGATATTACGGAGCGTAGATGGTGAAATCCCTAAATTCCTTGCAATAGCTGGTTGAGAAAGGTTTTTCTTAAACTGTTCAACAATTTGCTCACGCATTTGTTGACAAAGTGGCGACCCTCGCCCCATCCTTGTTTGTGAACGACTGAGCATTTCATGGAATCTACTTTTATACCCAATCATGGCACCCACCTGTTCCCAATTAGCCTGCACACCTGTGGGATGTTCCAAATAAGTGTTTGATGAGCATTCCTCAACTTTATCAGTATTTATTGCCACCTTTTTCCAACTTCTTTGTCATGTGTTGCTGGCATCAAATTCTAAAGTTAATGATTATTTGTTTATCAGTTTGAACTTAAAATATGTTGTCTTTGTAGCATATTCAACTGAATATGGGTTGGAAATGATTGGCAAATCATTGTATTCCGTTTATATTTACATCTAACACAATTTCCCAACTCATATGGAAACGGGGTTTGTACAAACTACGAACATAATACAACGATCACTTACTGTACAAAGTCTGCTCCGACTGGGATGTTGACTGATGGGATGTTTATATATTTCAGCACGAGACTTGTAATACCCGTTTAGGCGATGCATTCATCATAATCCTCACTCAGGTAGCAAACGAGAATCTTAATTTACATTTCAAAGTTGACCAACTTCTCGGCTTACGGCCACAACCTTTTATAGTGCAGCTTTGAAGCATGATCAATAATTTAGCACAATTTTTTTACAAACCAAGAGTCAATACAGCAGCAGCTCAGTATGTCAATAGCAACAAATGTGCCGCGTTACTAAAAGTAGTTCCTCTGCGTTAGCTCTTACATTACAACGTTGCTAATACATGGTTAACATGCAAGTCACAACACGTAAATGGACTATTTTTGGTGGTTTTGGGATGTTGTTTTTTTTAGAGGGCTTTATGGGCAGAATAATTGACTCCCATCAGCCACGTCGTTAGCCACCTACCGTTTTAGTACGTTTTAGAATGCACAGTACAGAGAAAGACGTGTCTTCTCGTCTCACATAGGGACTGAGAATGATAGGCAAAATTACCCCCCCCCAAAAAAATTGCAATTCCCCTTTTAGGCACGGTGGTGAACTTATTTATTTATTTATTAATGTTTGGGTGTTGTGCATGCGCTGGTGCGAACATCTTGGAGTGTCTAATTTGACTTACTTCTGCACAGCGAGTGAAGATTTGATGGCGACAACTGATTCAGCCTGGAACAGATTTCTATATCCATCATTTTAAATGGGAAATGGTTTCAAATGCAAACAAGCTGAAGGTTGACCGGAGGTTCGACTGTGGATTTTTTTTGTTATTTGGCACATTCGATGCTCATTTTTTTTTCTTTTTATGCAGCAGTTTTTGACCCTGTGTATAAAAGGTGAAATAGCACAATCCTGCTGGCACCATTAAAATCGCTGAATTTCCTCTGATAATATTCTCTGCTCCTCTCCTGTCCACACAACAGCTACATCCATCACTAAACCCAAAACAATCTGGTGTTTGCTATTTAATTATCCACTAGTATGCCTGGCCGTAACTACCATTAACAACACCGAGGTCATGTCCTCTGTATTTTTTTTAAGTGACAAAAAGAAGATATGACTGACTGCAAATGTACTTTGTGCATCGCCATCCTCTCTCAATATACGATCTTTGGTCATACAACTTCAGACAACAACGTAACGCAATAAAGTCCACTTTAATATAAACATCATCCGATCCGAAATGTACTGTCAACATAACATGAACATTCAATTATACTGAGGTAACTAATGTTGGCTGTGGAAGACCCTCGCTTCCGGGTGAGTTCTCAGGACCAAGACATTGTCGTGAGATGGTTTAGACTTCTTTATTTTTCGGGAACAGAGTCTTTGGCGTGATTTTCAGCAGCTGCCTTTTCTTACGTGAGCACACGAATGGTTTCCTTCCGTCCGCCGTCTGCTTTTCAGCAGCACGTCGCCGTCGTTCGCCGTCTACTTTTCAGCAGCACGTCGCCGTCGTTCGCGTGGTAGCAGAGGATGGTTTCCTCCCGTCCGCCGTCTGCTTTTCAGCAGCACGTCGCCGTCGTTTGCGTGGTAGCAGAGGATGGTTTCCTCCCGTCCGCCGTCTGCTTTTCAGCAGCACGTCGCCGTCGTTCACGTGGGAGCAGAGGATGGTTTCCTCCCGTCCGCCGTCTGCTTTTCAGCAGCACGTCGCCGTCGTTCGCCTTCTACTTTTCAGCAGCACGTCGCCGTCGTTCGCGTGGTAGCAGAGGATGGTTTCCTCCCGTTCGCCGTCTACTTTTCAGCAGCACGTCGCCGTCGTTCACGTGGGAGCAGAGGATGGTTTCCTCCCGTCCGCCGTCTGCTTTTCAGCAGCACGTCGCCGTCGTTCGCCTTCTACTTTTCAGCAGCACGTCGCCGTCGTTCGCGTGGTAGCAGAGGATGGTTTCCTCCCGTTCGCCGTCTACTTTTCAGCAGCACGTCGCCGTCGTTCGCGTGGTAGCAGAGGATGGTTTCCTCCCGTCCGCCGTCTGCTTTTCAGCAGCACGTCGCCGTCGTTCGCGTGGTAGCAGAGGATGGTTTCCTCCCGTCCGCCGTCTGCTTTTCAGCAGCACGTCGCCGTCGTTCGCGTGGTAGCAGAGGATGGTTTCCTCCCGTCCGCCGTCTGCTTTTCAGCAGCACGTCGCCGTCGTTCGCCGTCTGCTTTTCAGCAGCACGTCGCCTTTGGCGTGCTTTTCAGCAGCTGGCTTTTTTCTCCGTCTCGCTCTCGCGGTGTACTGTGCTCCGCTTCTTGCCTCTGGCTCTCCTCCTCTCCTCTCGTCTCTCTCGGATGTCACGCTTTTATACACAGACAGATCATTTGATTGTGCCCAGCTGCCCGACCCACGCACCTGTAGTCCATTTGGACGCGGGTCCGCAGGCCACGCCTCTTCGCCGCCATCTTGGAGCGGGCCCCGGTGTCGGACCGCCGGCCCCGCCTCTCCACATTGGCTTCACCTAAATTAAATAGGATAGGATAGGACTTTATTGTCATTGCGCAAGTGCGACAAAACGATGTTTTCAGCACAAACCCGTTCAAGATGAGACAAACAAACAGTGTACAGGGTTACAGAACAGGAACGCTGATGGGTCGCCAAAGGCGCCCCGTAAAATATGAGAAAAAGGTAAAACGCTGGGGAAGAAGATGAGTAAAAAAATACATTCTAGACTGGGCTCCGAGGGGGGTCTAGTCCATACTTGCCAACCCTCCCGGATTTTCCGGGAGACTCCCGAAATTCAACGCCTCTCCCGAAAACCTCCCGGGACAAATTTTCTCCCGAAAATCTCCCGAAATTCAGACAATCTGAATTTGTATTTGTAAAATCTGTATTAACAGCGTGCCAGCCCAACACTTGTTATACAATATTTATTTTCTGCTTGCACACGTAAGTGACAGCAAGGCATACTTGGTCAATAACCACACAGGTTACACTGACGGTGGCGGTATAAAAAAAACAAACTTTAACACTCCTACTAATAATGCGCCACACTGTGAACCCACACCAAACAAGAATGACAAACACATTTCGGGAGAACATCTGCACCTTAACACAACATAAACACAACAGGGCAAACACCCAGAATCCCATGCAGCCCTGACTCTTCCGGGCTACATTATACACCCCTGCTACCACCAAACCCCGCCCCCACCCCAACCCTGCTCCCTCACACATCAACCCACCCCCTCTCTGTGCGTCGGTTGAGGTGGGCGGGGTTTGGTAGCGGGGGGGTGTATAATGTATCACGGAAGAGTTAGGGCTGTATGGGATTCTGGGTATTTATCCTGTTGTGTTTATGTTGTGTTACGGTGCAGATGTTCTCCCGTTTTTTTCATAGTTTGGCCCGGGGGTGTGACTTATACTCAGGAGCGACTTATGTGTGGAATTATTAACACATTAGTGTAAAATATCTAATAATATTATTTATCTCATTCACGTAAGAGACTAGACGTATAAGATTTCATGGGATTTAGCGATTAGGAGTGACAGATTATTTGGTAAACGTATAGCACAGGGGTCGGCAACCCGCGGCTCTTTAGCCGCATGCGGCTCTTTGATCACTCTGATGCGGCTCAGCAGCTTACTTGCCGACCCCCCCCCCCCCCCGATTTTCCCGGGAGACTTCCGGATTTTGGTGCCTATCGCAGAATTTTCAACCTTACAGTTATGATAAGGGCGTGCCATGATGGTACAGCATTTGGCGCCCTTTACAATATGTTTTAACAGCGTGCTAGCCCAACCCCTAGCTATGCAGTATACATCTTCTGCTTGCACACTTCAGTGACAGCAAGGCATACTTGGTCAACAGCCACACAGGTTACACTGACGGTGAACATATAAAACAACTTTAACACTCTTACTAATAATGCGCCACACTTTGAACCAAAACCAAACAAGAATGACAAACACATTTCGGGAGAACATCTGCACCTTAACACAACATAAACACAACAGGGCAAACACCCAGAATCCCATGCAGCCCTGACTCTTCCGGGCTACATTATACACCCCTGCTACCACCAAACCCCGCCCCCACCCCAACCCTGCTCCCTCACACATCAACACCCCCCCCCCCTCTCTGTGCGTCGGTTGAGGTGGGCGGGGTTTGGTAGCAGGGGGGGGGGGGGGGGGGTGTATAATGTATCACGGAAGAGTTAGGGCTGCATGGGATTCTGGGTATTTGTCCTGTTGTGTTTATGTTCTGTTACGGTGCAGATGTTCTCCCGTTTTTTTCATACATTGGCTCGGGGGTGCGACTTATACTCAGGAGCGACTTATGTGTGCAATTATTAACACATTAGTGTAAAATATCTAATAATATTATTTAGCTCATTCACGTAAGAGACTAGACGTATAAGATTTCATGGGAGTGACAGATTATTTGGTAAACGTATAGCACAGGGGTCGGCAACCCGCGGCACTTTAACACTCTTACTAATAATGCGCCACACTTTGAACCAAAACCAAACAAGAATGACAAACACATTTCGGGAGAACATCTGCACCTTAACACAACAGAACAAATACCCAGAATCCCATGCAGCCCCGACTCTTCCAGGCTACATTATACACCCCTGCTACCACCAAACCCTGCTCTAGGGTAATTCATCACTCCATCCATCTGATTTTGGCACATGGGCAGACTGTGCTTTCCAATATCAAGGCCCACTCTCTCTCTCGCTCTCTCCCTCCACGCCTTCCTCGTCTTATGTAACATTCAGGCCTGAGTAACTGTAGTCGCTGTCTAAATTTAGCACAAAAGGCTGGAACACACCTGTATGCTAATGATTGGGGATTGCAGCGCCAGTTAGTGTGGGGGCAGAACAGGAGGTGAGGAGGTGAGGAGGATTGTCGGCCTGTCCGTCTCCCGGCCAACAGTACAAAAAAACTGATGTTCTCTCCCACGTTCTGTGTGTGGGCAGTGGGATTCTCCTTCTCTATTTCAGCGATATCTTTTTCCGTCTCGCTCCTCCGCACTTGACCTTTTTTAGCAATAGAGTGGAATAGAATGCATGACAGGAGACTGCTGCACCTCAGATCGGAATAATGTAACTGAATGAAAAAGTTCCAGGGTCAAACAGTACAAACTTTTACAAACCCCGTTTCCATATGAGTTGGGAAATTGTGTAAGATGTAAATATAAACGGAATACAATGATTTGCAAATCCTTTTCAACCCATATTCAATTGAATATGCTACAAAGACAACATATTTGATGTTCAAACTCATAAACATTTTTTTTAGAATTTGATGGCAGCAACACGTGACAAAGAAGTTGGGAAAGGTGGCAATAAATACTGATAAAGTTCACCAAACACTTATTTGGAACATCCCACAGGTGAGCAGGCAAATTGGGAACAGGTGGGTGCCATGATTGGGTATAAAAGTAGATTCCATGAAATGCTCAGTCATTCACAAACAAGGATGGGGCGAGGGTCACCCCACTTTGTCAACAAATGCGTGAGCAAATTGTTGAACAGTTTAAGAAAAACCTTTCTCAACCAGCTATTGCAAGGAATTTAGGGATTTCGCCATCTACGGTCCGTAATATCATCAAAGGGTTCAGAGAATCTGGAGAAATCACTGCACGTAAGCAGCTAAGCCCGTGACCTTCCATCCCTCAGGCTGTACCGCATCAACAAGCGACATCAGTGTGTAAAGGATATCACCACATGGGCTCAGGAACACTTCGGAAACCCACTGTCAGTAACTACAGTTGGTCGCTACATCTGTAAGTGCAAGTTAAAACTCTCCTATGCAAGGCGAAAACCGTTTATCAACAACACCCAGAAACGCCGTCGGCTTCCCTGGGCCTGGGCTTCCCTCTCCATCCACATATTTTACAATCAAGCGAAACGCAACAAAAATGCAACAAACACAGCCAAATAAGAATGCTAAGGGTAAAAAATAAACCACCTATTATCTGATATATCTGATGTATCACTAAGCTTTAGAAATTTGTTGTAAAAATCTCCTTCCGCGTCTGTCCCTGACACCCACATTTCAGGCTGGCCGTTCTGGAAACACTCTGTGGAAACGCTCCCCACCCACACTGCTTGGTGCCTCGTCTGAGCTGCGGTGACTTAGATTATCATAGTAACTAATTAGATCACCATAGTAACTAATTAGATTACCATAGTAACTAGTATATCATGCAAAAGCGCAGATTTCAACCATTGAAATACTTTGTATAGTTCAGGACTTACGGTCGTTTGAAAACATCACTACACATCATAATGGCAGCTACACTTTCCATCTTAGAGATCTAAAAAAATGATTTGGGAATGTCCGGCGGGCCAGATTGAAAAACTTAACAGGCCTTAATTTGCCCAGGTCTGATCTATATGACCCATTCCAAACAACCTTCCCTAGTCATGGTGCATTAAAACAAAAATAATCAACCAGCAAAATCATTTGGGGGTGACGGCGTGGCGCGGTTGGGAAAGTGGCCATGGTTCGATCCTCAGCTTCTACCAACCTAGTCACGTCCGTTGTGTCCTTGAGCAAGACACTTCACCCTTGCTCCGGATGGGTCGTGGTTAGCGCCTTGCATGGCAGCTCCCTCCATCAGTGTGTGAATGTGTGTGTGAATGAGTGAATGTGGAAATACTGTCAAAGCACTTTGAGTACCTTGAAGGTAGAAAAGCGCTATACGAGTATAACCCATTTACCATTCACTGTCTCACATATTTTTTACCTTATGGTGTCCTAATTAGAGGTGTTAGAGTTAAAATACCAATGATTGTCACACAGACTATGTCATGTCTGTGTAATCATGTTTTGTTTTAGTCATGTTTTGTTTTGTTTAGTTATTGGACTCTTTAGTTTCTGGCTTTTCACTCCCTTGTCTTGTTTCCATGGTTACCCATTAGTTTCACCTGTTCCACGTTTGGACTCATTGTGCACTCTTGTTTGTCACCATAGCAACCCATTAGTTTTCACCTGTCACGTCACGCACCTGTTTCACGTTTTGAGTCACGCACCTGTTTTCGTTAACCATGTCTGTAGTATTTAAGTTCATTGTTTTCAGTTTGTCTTTCTGGTGACATCCCGCATTCATACCCCTGTCACACTCTGTCTACCTCTGCGCACTTCACGCCATGTCCAAGTAAGTTTTTGTTTAATTGTTCACAGTTTTTTGCCCACGTGCAAGTCTTTTTGTTTCGTTAGTCAAGTTTGTACTTCCGCCTTGAGCGCGCTTTTTGTTCCTTTGAGTGTTATGAATAAATATGTATTTACCTTCATGCCATGACCAGTCCAGCTTTACTTGCATCTCGGGAAAACAAACACACCATAGTCCTTAAATAAATAAATATATTGTCATTTGTAAGTTACACATAAGTGTGATTTAAACAAGAATAGCTAAATAAATAAATTTATATATTAAAAAAATGGGTATTTCTGTCTGTCATTCCGTCGTACGTTTTTTTTTCCTTTTACGGAAGGTTTTTTGTAGAGAATAAATGATGAAAAAAAAACACTTAATTGAACGGTTTAAAAGAGGAGAAAACAAGAAAAAATTTAAAATAAAATTTTGAAACATAGTTTATCTTCAATTTTGACTCTTTATAATTCAAAATTCAACCGACAAAAAGAAGAGAAAAACTAGCTTATTTGAATCTTTTTGAAAAAATTTAAAAAAATAATTTATGGAACATCATTAGTAATTTTTCCTGATTAAGATACATTTTAGAATTTGGATGACAGGTTTTAAATTGGTTAAAATCCAATCTGCACTTTGTTAGAATATTTAACAAATTGGACCAAGCTATATTTCTAACAAAGACAAATCAGTATTTCTTCTAGATTTTCCAGAACAAAAATTTTAAAGAGAAATTCAAAATACTTTGAAATAAGATTTAAATTTGATTCTACAGATTTTCTAGATTTGCCAGAATATTTTTTTTGAATTTTAATCATAGTAAGTTTGAAGAAATATTTCACAAATATTCTTCGTCGAAAAAACAGAAGCTAAAATATTTATTATTCTTTACAATAAAAAATAAATACATTTACTTGAACATTGATTTAAATTGTCAGGAAAGAAGAGGAAGAAATTTAAAAGGTAAAAAGGTATATTTGTTTAAAAATCCTAAAATCATTTTTAAGGTTGTATTTTTTCTCTAAAATTGTATTTCTAAAAGTAATAAGAAGCAAAGTAAAAAATAAATGAATTTATTTAAACAAGTGAAGACCCATCCATCCATCCATTTTCTACTGCTTATTCCAAGTGAAGACCAAGTCTTTAAAATATGTTCTTGAATTTTGTCTCTTTTAGAATTAAAAATGTCGAGCAAAGCGAGACCAGCTTGCTAGTAAATAAATACAATTTAAAAAATAGAGGCAGCTCACTGGTAAGTGCTGCTCTTTGAGCTATTTTTAGAACAGGCCAGCGGGCGACTGATCTGGTCCTTACAGGCTACCTGGTGACCGCGGGCACCGCGTTGGTGACCCCTGCCCTAGTATATACAATAATATAAACCAAGTCATTGTATTTCATTTATGATTATTTCATATCTTCATTTAAACAAAAATATATTTTTATCTTTTTTAGATACAGTCAATAAATAATGTGAACATGTATCATAACATGGAAATCTAAGAGAACGTGTTGTGGATGATTGTGGACTGGGAATTTTTTTAATTTAATTTTTTACACATTTTTATAAAAAAAAAAGAAAAAAAAAAGTTTTTCCGACGTATTACCGTATTTTCCGCACCATAAGGCGCCCTGGGTTATAAGCCGCGCCTTCAATGAACGGCATATTTCAAAACTTTGTCCACCTATAAGCCGCCCCGTGTTATAAGCCGCATCTAACTGCGCTAAAGGAATGTCAAAAAAACAGTCAGATAGGTCAGTCAAACTTTAATAATATATTAAAAACCAGCGTGATGTGGGCGCGCATGGAGTCGTATATCAACATGGACGGAGCTGCGTGAAAAAAGCCACCCGGCCTCTTCGCGTAAACTTAAACTTACCTTAACCACTCGCTCATCTTTTCTTCATCCATCCATCCCTTCGAGTTAGCTTTTATGATGACGCCGGCTGGAAAGGTCTCTTTTGGCAAGGTCTTCCTTTTGAATATCACCATGGGTGGAAGTTTCTGTCCATTAGCATGGCAAGCTAGAACCACAGTGAAGGATGACTTCTCATTCCCTGTGGTGCGAATATTCACCGTACGTGCTCCCGTTGTATCCACAGTGCGGTTCACAGGAATATCAGTTGCTGTGAAATAGTAGTCCGTGTGCGGATGGAGAGATTGCGTCTTTTCATGAACCGGATCCCTGTCGCTTAGTAGGAGCCATTTTGTGGTCTTTACAGATGTAAACACACAAAGGAAATGAAACGTACGGTAATATCCGCGCCCTTTTTCTTCTTCTACGCGGGCGGGTGGTTGATTACAGTAGAAGAAGAAGCGCTTCCTGTTCTATGGGGGCGGGTGCTTTCCTTGGCGGTTGCTTGCGTAGAAGAAGAAGCGCTTCCTGTTCTACCGGGAAAAAAGATGGCGGCTGTTTACCGAAGTTGCGAGACCGAAACTTTATGAAAATGAATCTTAATATTAATCCATATATAAAGCGCACCGGGTTATAAGGCGCACTGTCAGCTTTTGAGAAAATGTGTGGTTTTTAGGTGCGCCTTATAGTGCGGAAAATACGGTACATTTTAGACGATTTTTCTTCTTAGTTATTATTTCACCGGCTGTAGAAAAAACCCGCTCACAGGGCACAGAGGAGGCGACACAGTTGGCGTATCGGTCACGTGACCAAAACAGCTCATGATCGGTCACGTGACTTTCTAAAAGCGGTACGCGCACCGACACGGGGTTTTGCTCTATGAGCTCGACGCATGCGCCGATGCATCGGTGTTGCCGGACCCATCACTACGCTCGTCTTGACAGTGAGGTTTTGTATTAGTGTTCCTAAAAATTAGATATACTGGCTTCCAGATACATTTTTTCAAAAAATGTTGCACCCCCGAGTCAAAATAATTGCCCAGGCCTGGTATGGATAATGCTGTGATGTTTTTCCCTATAAGTACAATAAATGGTTGAGTCATTGTCATTGAGACAGTCCTTCATTGAAGTGGTCGTGTTCTCAGGGCACTGAATCAGGCCCGGCCCTAACCAATCTGGCGCCCTAGGCAAGATTTTAGGTGGCGCCCCCCCACATCGGCAGTGAAGTGTATATACTCACAAGAAACCGAATAGCTTTGTCTTTGACCTTTTTTTTTTACTTACAACTATACCTAATATATAAAGGGGTGGAAAAGTGACTATTACCTGCAGGGCAAACATTAGCTAACCAGAAGGCAATAACAATGTAAACAAAAAAACACCTGCTTAAAAGATCTAATACAAATATCCCTGAGGAACGTAATTAAAGTTAAAAGTTAAAGTACCAATGATTGTCGGGCTCGTAACGGGGCCCGCTCGTCACCCCCCGCGCCAGAGCTACCCCCTGCCCTATTCCCCCCGTTGCACGCGCAAGTCACGTCCGCCTGATGACGGTCGCGCCCGCCCGTACGGTGGGGGTTTCGGAACCGCGGGCCGCCCCACACGCTGTGGGCTCGTAACGGGGGCTAACCCGTCCGCCTCCCCGTCGCGCGCGCAACGCGGGTCTGCCTGACGGCAGCCGCGCCTGCACACGCTAAGGGGCTCGTGACGGGAGTCGCCCGTGGGTCCGATCGTGGGTCCGATCGTGGGCGCGTGGCGCGCAGAGCTTACCTGCCCGCCACCCCCGTGGCCGGGGGCTCGTAACAGGGGTCACTCCGCGCGCACGCCTCGCGCGCAGCTTACCTGCCCGCCACCCCCGTGGCCGGGGGCTCGTAACAGGGGACACTCCACGGGCACGCCGCACGCGCAGCTTACCTGCCCGCCACCCCCGTGGCCGGGGGCTCGTAACAGGGGTCACCGCGCGCGCGCGCGCCGCCCGCGCAGCTTACCTGCCCGCCACCCCCGTGGCCGGGGACTCGTAACAGGGGTCATTAGCTAACATTACATTATTATTTTCCATAATAATTTAGCCCCCTCCACAATATTAACCCGACGTTAAAACAGAACTAGCTATTTATTGATTAGCAATTGTCGAATCATGTAACATTAGCTTAATGCTAAAAAGCCAGGTTACTATCACATTCTGTAACAGACAAATAATTTCATGTAGGCTAACGTTACCTACCTGCTACCTCTGTCTTTTCTCGTTTCTCCTCCTCTTCTTTTCTCTTTTTTCTTCCCTGGGCACCTGACAGTTTTGGCCGTTTTGACATCTTGTGTTGATTTTTTGATGTGGTGACGTCCAAAAAGAGTCATGATACGGGAAGGGAGGGGGCGCACCGTGCGGGGCGGGGCGTAATGTTGTAACAAATAATATTTCTATTAAATAGGCTTTACTTTGCATTTTAATTAACGTGGGATTCTTTTTTGTATTTAGAAATAATAGTACCAACTTTTTTTTTTTTTTTTTTTCTCCAACATTTGTGGCACTGGCGTGGCGCCCCCTGATGGACGGCGCCCTTAGCATTTGCCTATACGGCCTATGCCTCGGGCCGGCCCTGCACTGAATCAATCACAACTGGACTGGAAAAAGTCGGTAATCCTGTTAATGCAGATTTTGCACGCCAGCGATACGATATTGTAATCTTGATGTTTTTTTTTACAGAAACTTCTACAACCACTCAGCAGATTATTATGTGATTAATTATTAAAAAGGATTATACTAACAAGAGATTGTGTCTGGTTTAATCAAATAAGGACTCCCCTGACCTTAGTAATTGGCAGCAATAAACCCACAGGCACTAAATTCACATGCAAATATAAAAAAATGATGTTGAATATCGTTATCAACAAACATCCTAATTTCCTCTGCCTTTGCCCTTCCAGCGCTGGGCTTCACCTTCATGCATCAGAGCAAAAAGGAGACCCAGACAAGCGCTGAGAACTGTTTATCATCTTTATTACTTTATTGCTTTTCCCAGAGTTCCCGCCCCAATCCTGATTTTATTACAGTGTCATCAAATGATGACTTCTTTCATCTGCTCTCGGCACTCCATCGTCTTCGCTTTGGCCACCAAGATAATGACCTCGGTACCCGGCGGCCTCAAGCAGGCACGAGGTGCGGGCGGGGCGTTTGAATGCGGTGTGTCATCGCCTCCCCCTTCCGCACGTTGTTTAACTCGCCATCGCCGCGTCGAGACTTGTTTTCTAAAGTACCACGCGAGCTCGGAGAAGAGGTGTCGCTCACGCAAATATGCTACAATGGTAAATACGACTACCGTCAAAAGTTATGTGACGTCTCTCATCGCACAAATACAGGTAAAAGCCAGTAAATTAGAATATTTTGAAAAACTTGATTTATTTCAGTAATTGCATTCAAAAGGTGTAACTTGTACATTATATTTATTCATTGCACACAGACTGATGCATTCAAATGTTTATTTCATTTAATTTTGATGATTTGAAGTGGCAACAAATGAAAATCCAAAATTCCGTGTGTCACAAAATTAGAATATTACTTAAGGCTAATACAAAAAAGGGATTTTTAGAAATGTTGGCCAACTGAAAAGTATGAAAATGAAAAATATGAGCATGTACAATACTCAATACTTGGTTGGAGCTCCTTTTGCCTCAATTACTGCGTTAATGCGGCGTGGCATGGAGTCGATGAGTTTCTGGCACTGCTCAGGTGTTATGAGAGCCCAGGTTGCTCTGATAGTGGCCTTCAACTCTTCTGCGTTTTTGGGTCTGGCATTCTGCATCTTCCTTTTCACAATACCCCACAGATTTTCTATGGGGCTAAGGTCAGGGGAGTTGGCGGGCCAATTTAGAACAGAAATACCATGGTCCGTAAACCAGGCACGGGTAGATTTTGCGCTGTGTGCAGGCGCCAAGTCCTGTTGGAACTTGAAATCTCCATCTCCATAGAGCAGGTCAGCAGCAGGAAGCATGAAGTGCTCTAAAACTTGCTGGTAGACGGCTGCGTTGACCCTGGATCTCAGGAAACAGAGTGGACCGACACCAGCAGATGACATGGCACCCCAAACCATCACCCAACCATGCAAATGTTGCATTTCCTTTGGAAATCGAGGTCCCAGAGTCTGGAGGAAGACAGGAGAGGCACAGGATCCACGTTGCCTGAAGTCTAGTGTAAAGTTTCCACCATCGGTGATGGTTTGGGGTGCCATGTCATCTGCTGGTGTCGGTCCACTCTGTTTCCGGTGCGACTTATACTCCGGAGCGACTTATACTCCGGAGCGACTTATATATGTTTTGTTCCTTCTTTATTATGCATTTTCGGCCGGTGCGACTTATACTCCGGAGCGACTTATATATGTTTTGTTCCTTCTTTATTATGCATTTTTGGCCGGTGCGACTTATACTCCGGAGCGACTTATACTCCGAAAACTACGGTAATATAAATGTGTACGGGGGGGTGTATGGTGTGTGGTAATTAAATATGTATTCTGATACATGTTCTTCGCAGAAAATGAGCCAAAGTCAGTGAGTCTCAGTTTGAAAAATGTATTAATTGTATCATTTTTTTTTTTTTTATGAAAAATGAAAACGGGTCCCACAGACTCAAACACCACACAAGGGTTAAAAACGTAATCACATATAAACAAACTGTGTTTTTGCCTCGGTCGACAAAACTAAGTGAGGGGAAACAGCAGGAAACACATTTTAAAAAGAGGGGAATTCCAGAGGGAGAGGAGTATGAATAATTTTGCAATACACAGATTTACTTGCCCTGCCCTATGTTTTACTGTACATATTCATATATACATCAGCAAGTCCAGCCCAAGGTGTACATATTTTCAACCAAGTTGATGGAACCACTAAAGACGAACCAAGCTGGTATTTTCTTCATGGTTTAAAGGGCAAAACTATACTTGACTTACTATACTACACCTTCTCATTCAATGGCTTTTCTTTATTTTCATGACTATTTACATTGTAGATTGTCACATCAAAACGATGAATGAACACATGTGGAGTTATGTACTTAACAAAAAAAAGGGTGAAATAACTGAAAACATGTTTTATATTCTAGTTTCTTCAAAATAGCCACCCTTTGCTCGGATTACTGCTTTGCACACTCTTGGCATTCTCTCGATGAGCTTCAAGAGGTGGTCACCTGAAACGATTCTCACTTAACGGGTGTGCTTGAAGCTCATCTAGAGAATGCCAAGAGTGTGCAAAGCAGTGATTCTTCAGGTTGTCCTGAAGAATTTGGAGGTAATTCTCCTTTTTCATTGTCCTATTTACTCTCTGTAAAGCATCAGTTCTATTGGCAGCAAAACAGGCCCAGAGCATAATACTACCACCACCATGCTTGACGGTAGGTGTGGTGTTCCTGGGATTAAAGGCCTCACCTTTTCTCCTCCAAAAACATATGGCTGGGTATTGTGGCCAAACAGCTCAATTTTTATTTCATCTGACATCACATGGACAAAGATAAGACCTTCTGGAGGAAAAAGTTCTGTGGTCAGATGAAACAAAAATTGAGCTGTTTTGTCCCAGCGGATTTGGTCATATTTCCAGTAGAGCCATAATAAATTCATAAAAGAACCAAACTTCATGAATGTTTTTTGTGACCAACAAGTATGTGCTCCAATCACTACATCAGAAAAAAATAAGAGTTGAAGAAATTACTGGAAACTCAAGACAGCCATGACATGATGTTCTTTACAAGTGGATGTAAACCTTTGACCACGACTGTATGTATACATATATATATATATATATATATATATATATATATATATATATATATATATATATATATATATATATATATATATATATATATATATATATATACATATATATGTATGTATGTATGTATGTATGTATGTATGTATGTATGTATGTATGTATATATATATATATATAAATTTATATATATATATATATATATATATATATGTCTTAATAAGGTTATCCAAAAAATAGTGCTCAATACCGTAGTAGAGCGCAATATATGTATGTGTGGGAAAAAAATCACAAGACTATTTCATCTCTACAGGCCTGTTTCATGAGGGGGGGTTCCCTCAATCATCAGGAGATTTTGATGATTGAGGGAACCCCCCCTCATGAAACAGGCCTGTAGAGATGAAATAGTCTTGTGATTTTTTTCCCACACATACATATATATATATATATAAATATATATATATATATATATATATATATATATATATATATATATATATATATATATATATATATATATATATATATATATATATATGTAGGTAATATATATATATATATACATATATATATATATATATATATATATATATATATATATATATATATATATATATATATATATATATATATATATATATATATATATATATATATATATATATATATATATATATATATATATATATGTATATATATATATATATATATATATATGTATATATATATATATATATATATATACATATATATATGTATGTATATATATATATATATATATATATATATATATATATATATATGTGTGTGGGAAAAAAATCACAGGACTATTTCATCTCTACAGGCCTGTTTCATGAGGGGGGGGTTCCCTCAATCATCAGGAGGGAACCCCCCCCTCATGAAACAGGCCTGTAGAGATGAAATAGTTTTTTGGATAACCTTATTAAGACATATATATATATATATATATATATATATATATATATATATATATATATATATATATATATATATATATATATATATATATATATATATATATACATATATATATATATATATATATATATATATATATATATATATATATATATATAAATATTAAGCCTGAGTCCGCCATTTTTATTTAGCTGTAGTCCAACCTTGTAGTCAATAAGCTCCTTATTTATTCTCCATCCTCCTGTTGTGGTGCAGACAGGCTCATACATGCACGTGGATGCTAAAATTCCATCATGACATCACTGACGGATAAAAGTTCAAACTATGCGTCACTTTGTATTAGAAATGGCAACAGTGGATATAAAAGAGGATATAAAAAAAATAATGGACTTACTGACTACAACTTTGGACTATATTTGAATAAAAATGGCAAAAACAGATCACTAAAGTCTCAAATTCCAAAAGGGTCATTTTGAGAAAGTTTGGAAGTAGTCAAGATTGTTTTATAAATATCTTCGCCATGCTTTCATAGATTTATTTCCAATTTTGAGGTTTGATCGGGACCCCAAATACACAAGAACGGTAAAAAACTTAGATTTTTTTTGCATAATAAGACCTATTTAAAGTAAAATAAAGTTTATACAACTAAATTAGTATTTGTTGACATGTTTTAATGTGGCTTCCCGTGGGTAAGTACCGTAATAATTCAAATGTTACATGCTGTGTTGAAGTATGGGGGAATACTTACCACAACACAATTCATCCTCTGATCATATCACAGAAAAGAGCAGTGCGGATCATTCACAACGTTGGTTATTTAGAACATACTCATAATCTGTTTATGCAATCAAAGTTGCTCAAATTTGATGACCTTGTTAAATATAATACATTAATCAGTGACGTGCGGTGAGGTTGATGGCTGGTGAGGCACTGACTTCATCACAGTCAGATTTACAAACATATGAACCCTAAAGAGTATCTTATTCACCATTTGATTGGCAGCAGTTAACGGGTTATGTTTAAAAGCTCATACCAGCATTCTTCCCTGCTTGGCACTCAGCATCAAGGCTTGGAATTGGGGGTTAAATCACCAAAAATTATTCCCGGGGGCGGCGCCGCTGCTGCCCACTGCTCCCCTCACCTCCCAGGGGGTGAACAAGGGGATGGGTCAAATGCAGAGGACAAATTTCATTACACCTAGTGTGTGTGTGACAATCATTGGTACTTTAACTTAACTTTAACTTTACACATACAAACTGTAGCACACAAAAAAGCACATTTAATTAAAAAAAAACTTTATTATGTTCTTACCTTTACTTATAAAATAAGTCCATGAGCCGCTATTGTGCTGGATTAAACCCTCACTTAAACTTTCCACGTGCAAGATTGAATCTATTTAAAAAAGTGTAACCGAGGGTTTATAAATGTTGCCTATACTGTATGAAACTACAAAATAACAAACACGGAGGCTCCAGTATACACGAGGACCACTTTATTTACATTCTTTCAAAAACTTCCGCTCCACTTCAACGTGTCATCACTTCCGCTCTTAGCGCCTTCAAAATAAGAGCTCAAGGCATATACTGTATAACAGCGCATAACAGGAACTTAACATCACAAAGAGGAAAGCCCATAAAAATAGGCTACAAAAGTTATTTAATAAGAAGCCAAAAAGTGCAAAGACAATAATGTTCGTGTTGGAGGAGTTGTGCATTAGGTACACCTGCAGTCTGCAGGTGTACCTAATGTTGTGGCCCTGCAGTCATTCACAACTCCTCCAACACGAACATTATTGTTTTTGCACTTTTTGGCTTCTTATGAAATAACTTTTTTAAATAGATTCAATCTTGCACGTGGAAAGTTTAAGTGTGGGTTTTAGTTGATATAACAATTCTACGGCGGGGGTGCAGGAGGCGAGCCTCAGCCAGTGCGTCTTTTGCAGCAGTTTTATGATCGCTCAGCACAAGAAATACTTTACACACATACAGTTGTTGACAAAATACACTGTACATTATATACCTCAGCTAACTAAACTATGGACATGTATAATATAATTCATATAGCAATACGGTCTCACTGCACAGCAGGCCAGCAGTTAGCCGAGTCCGCAATCCATGTTGAGGCACTGAGTGACGTGCCTCAACTGGCTGCTGTTCACCGCACCGTCTCTTCTCAGTATTTGAACGGCAAATGTGAAGATTCAGCGATTTTGAATAAAAATAATCTAAAACTGGTGAAGTTAAATGGAAAATAACTTTATAGTATAATCACTGCATACATATAACAATTTAATAAAAAAAAATATATTTTTACATTTTTTTTCTTTCCATGATGGCAGGTGAGGCGGGGCCTCACCTGCCTCTAGTGACTGCACGTCACTGGTATATTCATTATTCCTACATTGTTGATACAAATTATTGTTACAGTGTAATAATGATTGTTACCTGTGGTAATGCCACTATGATACAACATCTGTATTATAATCCTTGAACAAAGTAAGAGTGAAACTCATGTGAATAATCGCTGAATGGAGAACTGGGGGTGGGATTAAATAAATGATCTTATTCCCACTCCCTTTCAGGTAAAACTGGACAATCATGCATTACATACTATACATTACCTTTTGCACTATATTAATTTGTACTTTTTTATGTTATTGCCTGAAATAAATAAATAAATGAAAAAAAAAATGAAATGAAAAATGTGAAAGGTGCCATGCATCCCTGTATATACTATAAATGCAGTTTGTATCAGATGTACACTAACATCCATCCATCCATTGGCGTTGTTAGGCCTATTTTAGGGGGGCTCAAACCCCCCTAAAATATTCTTAAGCCCCCCTAAATAATTTGGTTTTTTTTTGTTGTTTTTTTATAAATAAATGCCGACATATTCATTATAAAGTGGCCCAAATATGAGTTTAAATAAATAATCATATAACCTGTTATTATTCACTCAGTTTCCCCTCACTTCGTAGCGTAAGGTAGAGAGCCCCTTTAGTGCGTCGGTATCCAATCCATTCCACTTGTTCATATAGAAAATGCCCACGTCACTCAAATTCCAGCCCGCATTTTCTCTGCGACCTTGCTTGCGGTCCTGCAGTTGTACGAAGCACATTATCTTCCTTTACAATGACTGAAGCTGCACAAAACCTTGTGTGTGCAATTGTAAATCATTTAGTTTTTAAGTTTTGTGTTTCTTGTAGAATCTATATAAAGTAATATACATAAGCCTATTGTTAAAATAATGAAAAAAACATCATTAAATATATTTGTTTTATTGTATTGTTACATCAATAGCTGTTTTATTATTATAGGATGGCTTGTTAAACATTTAATAGGATTTTCAGAGGGAGGGAAAACCAAGACATTTAATATAAAATGTAAAATGAATAAAAAGAAAAAGAAAATATATGGTTAAGAGCCATCGTCCCGCATCCTGTGCATCTCCTGGGGACAAAGCCCCCCCTGTCCTTAAAACATACTTGCCAACCCTCCCGAATTTTCCGGGAGACTCCCGAAATTCAGCGCCTCTCCCGAAAACCTCCCGGGACAAATATTCTCCCGAAAATCTCCCGATTTTCAGCCGGAGCTGGAGGCCACGCCCCCTCCAGCTCCATGCGGACCTGAGTGAGGACAGCCTTTTTTTCAAGATGGGAGGACAACAGGGTGACAAGAACTAAATCATCCAGACTAGAGATAAATTGTATTATTATGTTTATTTTACCTAAAAATAAATATATTTATTAATTTAAAAAAAAATAAAAAATACATTTTTACTATATTTTGCTAAAAACATCAAAATTAATTGTATTTTTATTTTTTCTGACTCCTTATTACATCCAGCCATAGAATTATACATTAAAATAAACATATTTGAAATAATTAATTTTAAATTATCATAATAATTCATTTAAAATGACCATAATTAATTATTAAAATAATTGCTTGTTTATCAACAACTTTAGCATTTTATTCATTACATTTTGAAGCTCTCAGAAGCCAAGTTATGTTATATTCCTTAATATTTATTTATGCAAGTTTGAAGTATCAACTATCCAAACACAGTTTTGTTTGCTTATTTTCAGGATGTATGTATATATATATATATATATATATATATATATTAGAGATGCGCGGATAGGCAATTATTTCATCCGCAGCCGCATCAGAAAGTCGTCAACCATCCGCCATCCACCCGATGTAACATTTGATCAGAACCGCACCCGCCCGCTGTTATATATCTAATATAGACGATGCAAGGCATTAGTGAGGTTATAAAGCTTTTGCCTGTTAAAGAAAGGAGACTGATCCAATGCAGTACAGACATTCGCGTGCCATGCTGTCACGACCCAGACGCACACCAGAGCGCAATCATATGGGAGCCGCGCACCTCCAAGCGCGTCTCGCTGCCGGCGACGGCCGGGTATGGGCCCGACGCTCCAGCGCCATCCATTTTCAGGGCTAGTTGATTCGGCAGGTGGGTTGTTACACACTCCTTAGCGGGTTCCGACTTCCATGGCCACCGTCCTGCTGTCTATATCAACCAGGGTGAGCCCCACCCCTTTCGTGAGCGCACTGCGCGCGGAGTGACCCCTGTTACGAGCCCCCGGCCACGGGGGTGGCGGGCAGGTAAGCTGCTTACCTGCTGCGCGTGACGCCGGCCGCGGCGAAGGCGGACGAGGCGGGGTGTCGGTGCGGTGGGCGCGGTGGTGACCCTGGACGTGCGTCGGGCCCTTCTCGCGGATCGCCTCAGCTACGGCTCCCGGTGGGGCCCTCTCGGGGGAAGGGGCCTCGGTCCCGGACCCCGGCGAGGCGTCCCTTCTCCGCTCCGTAAAAGTGTCCATCTCTTTTTTTTTTTCTTCTTCTGTTGTGGCATATGCTGCAGGTGCCTGCTCGTTTTTCGTAAGTGGGTAACAACATTTAACTATGTATATATATTTCCCAATTGGTTTAACTGCCACCCGCCTGAATCTATTTAAAATCTAATTTTTTTTATTTCAACCGCCCGAACCGCGGATAATCCGCGGACTCCGCGGTTGTGTCCGCAAACCGTGCATCTCTAGTATATATATATATATATATATATATATATATATATATATATATATATATATACAGAGGTGGGTAGTAACGCGCTACATTTACTCCGTTACATCTACTTGAGTAACTTTTGGGATAAATTGTACTTCTAAGAGTAGTTTTAATGCAACATACTTTTACTTTTACTTAAGTATATTTATAGAGAAGGAACGCTACTTTTACTCCGCTACTTTTATCTACATTCAGCTCGCTACTCGCTACTAATTTTTATCCATCTGTTAATGCACGCTTTGTTTGTTTTGGTCTGTCAGACAGACCTTCATAGTGCCTGCGTTTCAACAAATACAGTCACTGGTGACGTTCACTCCGTTCCACCAATCAGATGCAGTCACTGGTGACGTTGGACCAATCAAACAGAGCCAGGTGGTCACATGACCTGACTTAAACAAGTTGAAAAACTTATTGGGGTGTTACCATTTAGTGGTCAATTGTACGGAATATGTACTGTACTGTGCAATCTACTAATAAAAGTTCCAATCAATCAATCAAAAGTGTGAAGGAAAAAAGATACTTGTTTTATTTCAACCGTACCGTCCCGTCAAAAGCCTAAAGACTGACTGCACAGTTCCTGTCTTCACAATAAAAGTGCCGCTCCATCGCGCCTGCGCTTTCAAAACAAGAGTCTCCGAAAGCCAGCGCAAACAAGCTAGCAAGCTAAGGAGTTTGACGCCAATATATTTCTTGTAAAGTGTATAAAAACGAATTTGGAAGCTGGACATATAAGATGGCAAAAACCAACCACTTTCATGTGGTATTAGACAGAAAGGAAGAACTTTTCTTCTCCTCCATTTGAAAATGTGGACGTTTGTCATCACTACTGTCTGATTACAATCAATGCAAGTCATCAGAATCAGGTAATACACCAACTTATATTCTTGTCTTCATGAAAGAAAGGAATCTATATGTGTTAAACATGCATGTATATTCATTAAAACACCTTTAACATGTAAACAAAAACGGCAAAAAAAAATAAATATAAATTATATACTGTATATATCAATGTATGTATATATATATATATATATATATATATATATATATATATATATATATATATATATATATATATATATATATATATATATATATATGTATATATGTGTGTGTGTATATATATATATATATATATATATATATATATATATATATATATATATATATATATATATATATGATATGTGTGTGTATGTGCATGGGAGTTTGCCCAACCAGTCTACATGTGCTTTGTGGACTTGGAGAAGGCATTCGACCGTGTCCCTCGGGAAGTCCTGTGGGGAGTGCTCAGAGAGTATGGGGTATCGGACTGTCTGATTGTGGCAGTCCGCTCCCTGTATGATCAGTGCCAGAGCTTGGTCCGTATTGCCGGTAGTAAGTCGGACACGTTTCCAGTGAGGGTTGGACTCCGCCAAGGCTGCCCTTTGTCACCCATTCTGTTCATAACTTTTATGGACAGAATTTCTAGGCGCAGTCAAGGCGTTGAGGGGATCTGGTTTGGTGGCTGCAGGATTAGGTCTCTGCTTTTTGCAGATGATGTGGTCCTGATGGCTTCATCTGGCCAGGATCTTCAGCTCTCACTGGATCGGTTCGCAGCTGAATGTGAAGCGACTGGGATGAGAATCAGCACCTCCAAGTCCGAGTCCATGGTTCTCGCCCGGAAAAGGGTGGAGTGCCATCTCCGGGTTGGGGAGGAGATCTTGCCCCAAGTGGAGGAGTTCAAGTACCTCGGAGTCTTGTTCACGAGTGGGGGAGGAGTGGATCGTGAGATCGACAGGCGGATCGGTGCGGCGTCTTCAGTAATGCGGACGCTGTATCGATCCGTTGTGGTGAAGAAGGAGCTGAGCCGGAAGGCAAAGCTCTCAATTTACCGGTCGATCTACGTTCCCATCCTCACCTATGGTCATGAGCTTTGGGTTATGACCGAAAGGACAAGATCACGGGTACAAGCGGCCGAAATGAGTTTCCTCCGCCGGGTGGCGGGGCTCTCCCTTAGAGATAGGGTGAGAAGCTCTGTCATCCGGGAGGAGCTCAAAGTAAAGCCGCTGCTCCTCCACATGGAGAGGAGCCAGATGAGGTGGTTCGGGCATCTGGTCAGGATGCCACCCGAACGCCTCCCTAGGGAGGTGTTTAGGGCACGTCCGGCCGGTAGGAGGCCACGGGGAAGACCCAGGACACGTTGGGAAGACTATGTCTCCCGGCTGGCCTGGGAACGCCTCGGGGTCCCACAGGAAGAGCTGGACGAAGTGACTGGGGAGAGGGAAGTCTGGGCTTCCCTGCTTAGGCTGCTGCCCCCGCGACCCGACCTCGGATAAGCGGAAGAAGATGGATGGATGGATGGATGGTGTGTATGTTACTCATCAGTTACTCAGTACTTGAGTAGTTTTTTTACAACATACTTTTTACTTTTGCTCAAGTAAATATTTGGGTGACTACTCCTTACTTTTACTTGAGTAATAAATCTCTAAAGTAACAGTACTCTTACTTGAGTACAATTTCTGGCTACTCTACCCACCTCTGCTTAAAAGCTAGTGACGCCCCTGCATCCATCCATCCAATTTTTCTACCGCTTGTCCCTCTCGGCACACCCTCGACAAGTCGCCACATGAAGTGTTCATTTGATTCATACTTTGTATTTTGTTTTTTTTTTACTAATCTATACTTATACTGAACACGCAGACCAGACTTAAAAGTTGCAAAATGTCTTTTTTTTTTTTTTTTTTTCCTCCCAGTCTGACCCAAAGTGCATTAGTTCCTTTCAATGAATGAAAATAAATCAGAAGACTGTGCTGCAGACATTACTTATTGAGAGCTCTTGTCATGATTTACTCTCCAGACTCGCGCTTTGCCAAAAAAAAAAAAAAAAAAAAAAAAAAAAAGAGCGCCGCCTCAGGAAGTCCCAAACAAGGGCAGGGAACTGGAACCCTACCGGAACAAGCCCTTATGTGGTCATGACCTTACAAGGCGCGGCGGAGCGGGCTTTCCGGCAGCGGCGCAGCCTGCTGCACAGATGGGAAATCCGACAATTCCGGCACTCACTTTTTAAGCGTTTACAATATAAAGACACAAGTATTTGGCTCGAAATAAGACTCTTCGCTATTTAGTGCCGAAGCTTTAATATCGAGTCTCACCGCGCTCTGCTTTTCCCGTCATGTGTCCTCCACCGCAGTGACTAAATATGGGCTTCCTCCGCCCCAAATATGGACATCTACGTCACGGAGAGAGGGTTTATAAGCCGCGGGAAACCTTTCGGCTCAGAGACAGCTCTGAGAGCCCACAAGAGCAGACAGGGAAACACATCGACCTCCCAAACATCACAACAAAAGTAAAAAGTCAACAAACATCAGGTTAATACCCGACTGGAAAAATTAGTTTATTATAAAAAAAACAAGAACAAAAACAATCAAGCTCTATTTTGTTTATTCATTTTTTTGCAAATGAGTATAAAGGACACTTTTGATTTTTTCCAAAAAAAAAACCAACACAACAAAAAAGACGCCTGGATCTTTTACTCGTCTCTGAGACAGAAGGAACACTGAAGGACAAAGCGGCGGCGCTCCAGAGGATCGAGCACAGCAGCATCCATCGGCAGACGGAGGAGGTGCGCGGCTCTTCCCAGCAGCCTCCAGCTTCCAGTCCCCGCAGCAGCAGCAGCAGCACCAGCAGAGGATGGCTGCAGCCAAGACCGAGATGATCCTCCCGGCCCTGCAGATCTCCGAGCCCTTGAGCTTCCCTCACTCCCCCATGGATAACTACCCCAAGCTGGAGGAGGTGATGATGCTCAGCCCTGCGGGGACACCGTTCCTCGCAGCCTCCGCGCCCGAAGGTGCCGGCTTCGGCTCCGGGGAACCGGGGGAGCAGTACGACCACCTTGCTGGAGGTGAGGGCGCTTTAAAATTGTCATATGCTGAAATATAAGACGTGTGGTGTCGATGCAATTACTTTCGACAACTTTGCCATAATAGCAACTATAATTTGTGGTATTTTAAGATGTAATTGGGACTTTGTGAAATGTCATATTTGTTCATTGCTGTAATGGATGAAAATGTCTAATTCGCACTCGGTCCCTCTGTCGACACACCAGTCGCTCGCTTCAAATTGCATTCCTAAAACCAGCTGAACTGCAGTTTCCGTAATCTATTGCTTTCGGCTTCGAGGAAATGGGCATTGTGTGCACGTGTAAGGGTGTGTGTGTGTGTGTGTGTGAAACAAGAAACAATGAGCTAGAAGACTAGGGACGAACTTTGTGATAAAATGTCGAAATGAATTGATTATATTAGGAACTTTCATGAGTAACGTGACTTCCTGTCCCCTCAGATACGCTCCCCGACATCCCCTTCAACTGTGACAAGTCGGCGGGAGATCAGACGTACTCGACCCCGCGGCTGCCCCCCATCTCCTACACGGGCCGCTTCACCCTGGAGCCCGCCAGCGCCTGCAGCAACAGCCTTTGGGCGGAGCCTATTTTGAACCTGTTCAGCGGCCTGATGGGCAACGCCACCTCCCTGAGCACCTCGTCCTCGTCGTCCGCCCCGACGTCCTCCTCGTCCCCCTCATCCAGCGCCTCCTCGTTGCAGAGCTCCAGCCTGACGTCCTCCGTCCACCACAGCGAGCCCAACCCCATCTACTCCGCCGCTCCGACCTACTCCAACCCCAACTCCGATATCTTCCCAGACCAAGGTCAAGCCTTCTCCGTCCCCAACGCGGGCGCCCTCTACCCTCCCCCTGCCTACCCTAATGGCAAGACCTGCGGCGCAAGCTTCCCCGTGCCCATGATTCCTGACTACCTGTTCCCTCAGCAGCAGGGAGAGATCAGCCTGGTGCCGCCCGACCAAAAGCCATTCCAGAGTCAGTCAAGCCAGCCCTCTCTCACCCCTCTGTCCACCATCAAGGCCTTCGCCACCCAGACGGGCTCCCAAGACCTAAAGAGCGTCTATCAGTCCCAGCTGATCAAGCCCAGCCGCATGCGCAAGTACCCCACCCGGCCGAGCAAGACCCCGCCCCACGAGAGACCCTACGCCTGCCCGGTGGAGACCTGCGACCGCCGCTTCTCCCGCTCCGACGAGCTGACGCGCCACATCCGAATCCACACGGGCCAGAAGCCCTTCCAGTGCCGCATCTGCATGCGCAACTTCAGCCGCAGCGACCACCTGACCACGCACATCCGCACTCACACGGGCGAGAAGCCCTTCGCCTGCGAGATCTGCGGACGCAAGTTCGCTCGCAGCGACGAGAGGAAGAGGCACACGAAGATCCACCTGCGGCAGAAGGACAAGAAGGCGGAGAAAGCCGGGGCGCTGCCGGTGCAGGCGCCCGTGTCGGCCGCCTCGCCCGCCTCTAGCTACCCCTCGCCCATCACCTCATACCCCTCCCCGGTGTCTTCTTACCCGTCCCCCGTCACCTCCTGCTACTCTTCCCCGGCTCACACTTCCTATCCGTCTCCTTCCATCGCCACCACCTACCCGTCAGTGTCCATGTCCAGCACCTTCCAGTCCCAGGTAGCCTCTCCCTACTCCTCTTCAGTCGTCTCCAACAGCTACAGCTCCCCCGTGCCCACACCACTATCAGACCTGCAGAGCACTCTCTCCCCGAGGACAATTGAGATCTGCTAAGTTTCTGACCATGCGGGTAATTCGAAGGGGACGGACATCAGCATCTACAGACTGTTATTCCCCCTTCAAATAGAGACAAAAAAAAAGAAGCACTTTTGTGACTGCTCTCTGCAGTGTTGGGTCAACACTGAGATCTATTCACCAGAGAGAAAAGGACAAGTCTTTTGTTGTCCCTCCTGAAAAACAAAAAGGACTGAGAGTCGACGGTTCTCGCCTATCAGGTACGCGCGGAACAAAAAGAGGGAAAGTGAAGATTGCAACGCTCGAGCACGTCCTTGTCGGCATGCGTACAGTACAAGAGACAATGACTAATATACATAAGCTACCATGTATGTATATGTTTTGTTCTTATCATTCTTCGCTATCATTGATGTGAACCACGATTTGCATATTTGTATTATTTGAAGTGAGCGAGGCCATATTTGTTTCTTACATGGTGACGATGCTGTGGTGCGTTTTGTAGGGGGGGGGGTAAAAAAAGACAAAAAAATGGAGGAAAAAAAAAGCACTTATTCAAGCATGAGTAGGCGTGATGTTAATTTCTGTTTGTAAATATCATCCACCGGTGCTCTTTTTCTCTCTTTCGTGACATATCGCTCAGTTGTGTGGACAAAACAGAGAAAAGAAAACGAAAAGAGCAACCCCCCCCACACAAAAAATCAAAAAAAAAAAAAGGACAATTGCTCCGTTATTTGGTGCCTTTTTTGGGAAGCCTTGCTGATGTCGTGGATCGGCCGCGCGCGCGAGAGAGAGACGATGCGCCGCATCTCGCCTTAAGGACTGAGGGAATATTTTTGTTACAGAATGTACGTCACAATGAAGGGAGAAAAAAGGGATGAGGGCACTGCTTCATTTGATTAGAATGTAAGCAAAAAAATGGAGAAGAAGAAAAACAAGAACATTTTAAAGTATATTTTTTATAAAAGTGTAAATATTCGCATCTTTAAAGAGCCAGAATGTTTAAAGTTACCTACTGAGTAGGCATGGGATTCTCTTGTATGTTCTATACATGCAGCTCATTATTTGGTGGTTATCTTTATTTTGTATTTGTGTTTTTGTTCAAACAAGTGACTGTTCCTGGCTTCTGAACACAATGAATGCGCTTAACTGCCAATGGGATATTTGGTGTACACGATATCCTCCCAGAAATGAAATATAAATAAAAATGTGAATATACGCCTATTTGTTTTGGTGCTTTTTTTTTTATGTTTAATCTTAACTATTGATATTACATCTTACACTGCAAAAATCTAAGTAAGATGAAATATCTCAAATAAGGGTGATATTTTGCTTATTTTATTTTCTTAGAGTGTTTTACTTGTTTTAAGTGTTTTGGTCCTAAATGATCTCAGTAAGATATTACAGCTTGTTGCTGAGATTTGATGACCTATATTGAGTGAAACATGCTTGAAACTAGAATATCAAGTGTTGCAAAGCTGTGTCATCAACACTCACAAGTATAAAACTACTTTTTTTTAAAGTAATCATTTCTTATTTCGAGCATGAAATAAAAAAATCATGACTTTGACACAATTGTGTCTCATAATTAAAACAGATGACAGCGGTTTTATTTTCAATGAAACAATAGAACATACGTACTCATAAAGTAGTACAGTTGGCACAGTACAGCAAACTGACAATTAATATTTAAATATTTGACATGTGACATTTAAAACAAATTTGAACAGTAATAGTTCATGCACATTCAGGTAAATTCTTCAAAATTACAATTAAAAATTGATACTCCTTGCACACTAATTTCATTTAATTTTTTTATGGCACAGTACAGTAAACTGACAGTTAATATTTAAATATTTGACATGTGACATTTAAAACAAATTTGAACAGTAATAGTTCATGCACATTCAGGTAAATTCTTCAAAATTACAATTAAAAAATTGATACTCCTTGCACACTAATTTCATTTAATTTCATTTCATTTTTTTATGTATCTCCTTCATTGATGTGCATCTTTGAGCGACAGACAATTAAACCTCTGAAACTAAACACACATTTACACACCAATGCCTGAGAAGGAGCAGGATGAAGAAAAATCGTATATTTTCCTGCCCCCTTTCAACATAATACGTAGTCTTATTTAATGGATATCATACAAACCAAACAAATATATCCAAATATAATGAAAACAAACAAAAAAACACGAGTGCAAAACTTCATGATTGACTGAAAGAGCACGCACTCGCACGCACTCGGCGCGATGATGTCATGTTATCCATGGAAAAATGCAAGAAATGTAATGCCGAGTGCAAATCATTATGTCAAGATAATGGCACTAGCATTTACTTCATATAAGAATATTTTTCAACATATTGAGCAAAAAGGTCTCATATTTTTTTGTCTACCAAGAAAAGTGCATTTGTTGAGAATATACTTATTTTAAGGTATTTTTGGGTTCATTAAAGTTAACTAATTTTACTTGTTTTGGAAAGTCTTGACAAGCCAAATTTTCTTGTTCTATCGGCAGATAATTTTGCTTAGTTCAAGTAAAATGCCCCTAACTTTTGTATTTTTTTTTTCTTGTTTTTGAACGCTAATTTTTTTTGCAGTGTAGTAGTGAATTTTCCCTGAAGCTCAGGTTTGAAATGTAATGCCGAGTGCATATCATTATGTCAAGATAATGGCACCAGCATTTACTTCATTTAAGAATATTTTTCAACATATTGAGCAAAAAGGTCTCATATTTTTTTTTCTACCAAGAAAAGTGCATTTGTTGAGAATATACTTATTTTAAGGTATTTTTGGGTTCATTAAAATTAGCTAATTTTACTTGTTTTGGAAAGTCTTGACAAGCCAAATTTTCTTGTTCTATTGGCAGATAATTTTGCTTAGTTCAAGTAAAATGCCCCTAACTTTTGTAATTTTTTTTCTTGTTTTTGAACGCTAATTTTTTTTGCAGTGTAGTAGTGGATTTTCCCTGAAGCTCAGGTTTGAAATGTAATGCAGAGTGCATATCATTGTGTCAAGATAATAGCAGTAGCATTTACTTCATATAAGAATATTTTTCAACATATTGAGCAAAAAGGTCTCATATTTTTTTTTCTACCAAGAAAAGTGCATTTGTTGAGAATATACTTATTTTAAGGTGTTTTTGGGTTCATTAAAGTTAGCTAATTTTACTTGTTTTGGAAAGTCTTGACAAGCCAAATTTTCTTGTTCTATTGGCAGATAATTTTGCTTAGTTCAAGTAAAATGCCCCTAACTTTTGTATTTTTTTCTCTTGTTTTTGAACACTGATTTTTTTTTTTTGCAGTGTAGTAGTGGATTTTCCCTGAAGCTCGGGCTTGAATCGGAATAAATTTGCTCAGCGTAATCTGATATTTTGCCGCTTTTCAATCCGCGATCATCTTTTTTTAATGACATAGTCATCGTTATCGAAAAACTCACATTTAATTTTCATGATTTCACGACTTAGAAGCCGTTGCATGCATACTGTACACCGGCCTTGTAGTTATATAAGAGAAGAAAAAACATTTTATTTTCCCTTTTTATGCTGTTGCCAGTAAATGAGAATATTCAAAACGTACCGTGCTGAGCTGTGCATGCATGGTGTATATTTCCACAGGCTTAGTTTTTTTGGTCTCTTAGATATACCCGGGGAGATGATATCGCCTCACAGCACACAGACGGGGGTTTAACAACCATCGTTATTTCATTTTTTTCATTCAACTATATATTTGTTTTACATTTGCCATTTTTCCTCAGGATACTTATATGGAGAAAAAAACAGCCTGGTTTTTAAAATGATGTGGCCGAGAAAACTTGATCTTTTTACCCCTTGTTTTATAATGTGACACAGACCAACCGTAGTAGATGAACACCGCTGGGATAGAAAATCATAAAGAATTACAGCACTAATAAGTAAAGTAAAAGAGGACGAATAGCTGGTATCCTCATCTGAAATTTAATAATTTTGGTCAAATTACCCCACAGACACCCTAATCCTAACAACTAACTTTAACCTCTGATTTAACCCTTACTTTAGCCCCTAACCAACCTGCTAAACCCTGACCTGAAACCTGACCCAGCTGCATCCAAAATCTGATCTGTTTTTTAAAATTTTCCAAACACAAAATAAAACCCTGTCTCTTATCATAACAAACTACTAAAACCTACAAACTATACATCACCGATAACAAATAGCCCACATAGAGTATTGACAATTTTTTCTTTTAATATATTTAACTATATTTAACTACTTTGTATATGTAATGTACATGGTAATTGGGATTTGTTAAATATTGCATATTATCAGGGGTGGCGAACTAATTTTAGCCCAGGGGCCGCGTGGAGGAAAATCTATTCCTGCATGATAAACCATGGCATGATAACTTAAAAATACAACGACGACATCGTCAGATTGTTTTCTTTGTTTTACTTCGGCCCAAAATAGAACAAGCAAATTCTGAAAATGTACATGTCACAAATAATCCTCTTGACAAAACACTTCGATATCAAAATTGTAATGTACATTGTACATGGTAATTGGGATTTGTTAAATATTGCATATATCAGGGGTGGCGAACTAATTTTAGCCCAGGGGCCGCGTGGAGGAAAATCTATTCCTGCATGATAAACCATGGCATGATAACTTAAAAATACAACGACGACATCGTCAGATTGTTTTCTTTGTTTTACTTCGGCCCAAAATAGAACAAACAAATTCTGAAAATGTACATGTCACAAATAATCCTCTTGACAAAACACTTCAATATCAAAATTGTAATGTACATTGTACATGGTAATTGGGATTTGTTAAATATTGCATATATCAGGGGTGGCAAACTAATTTTAGCCCAGGGGCCGCATGGAGGAAAATCTATTCCTGCATGATAAACCATGGCATGATAACTTAAAAATACAACAACGACATCGTCAGATTGTTTTCTTTGTTTTAATTCGGCCCAAAATAGAACAAGCAAATTCTGAAAATGTACATGTCACAAATAATCCTCTTGACAAAACACTTCGATATCAAAATTGTAATGTACATTGTACATGGTAATTGGGATTTGTTAAATATTGCATATATCAGGGGTGGCGAACTAATTTTAGCCCAGGGGCCGCATGGAGGAAAATCTATTCCTGCATGATAAACCATGGCATGATAACTTAAAAATACAACTACGACATCGTCAGATTGTTTTATTTGTTTTACTTCAGCCCAAAATAGAACAAGCAAATTCTGAAAATGTACATGTCACAAATAATCCTCTTGACAAAACACTTCGATATCAAAATTGTAATGTACATTGTACATGGTAATTGGGATTTGTTAAATATTGCATATATCAGGGGTGGCAAACTAATTTTAGCCCAGGGGCCGCGTGAAGGAAAATCTATTCCTGCATGATAAACCATGGCATGATAACTTAAAAATACAACTACGACATCGTCAGATTGTTTTCTTTGTTTTATTTCGGCCCAAAATAGAACAAACAAATTCTGAAAATGTACATGTCACAAATAATCCTCTTGACAAAACACTTCGATATCAAAATTGTAATGTACATTGTACATGGTAATTGGGATTTGTTAAATATTGCATATATCAGGGGTGGCGAACTAATTTTAGCCCAGGGGCCGCGTGGAGGAAAATCTATTCCTGCATGATAAACCATGGCATGATAACTTAAAAATACAACTACGACATCGTCAGATTGTTTTCTTTGTTTTATTTCGGCCCAAAATAGAACAAACAAATTCTGAAAATGTACATGTCACAAATAATCCTCTTGACAAAACACTTCGATATCAAAATTGTAATGTACATTGTACATGGTAATTGGGATTTGTTAAATATTGCATATATCAGGGGTGGCGAACTAATTTTAGCCCAGGGGCCGCGTGGAGGAAAATCTATTCCTGCATGATAAACCATGGCATGATAACTTAAAAATACAACTACGACATCGTCAGATTGTTTTCTTTGTTTTATTTCGGCCCAAAATAGAACAAACTAATTCTGAAAATGTACATGTCACAAATAATCCTCTTGACAAAACACTTCGATATCAAAATTGTAATGTACATTGTACATGGTAATTGGGATTTGTTAAATATTGCATATATCAGGGGTGGCGAAGTAATTTTAGCCCAGGGGCCGCGTGGAGGAAAATCTATTCCTGCATGATAAACCATGGCATGATAACTTAAAAATACAACTACGACATCGTCAGATTGTTTTCTTTGTTTTACTTCGGCCCAAAATAGAACGAGCAAATTCTGAAAATGTACATGTCACAAATAATCCTCTTGACAAAACACTTCGATATCAAAATTGTAATGTACATTGTACATGGTAATTGGGATTTGTTAAATATTGCATATATCAGGGGTGGCGAACTAATTTTAGCCCAGGGGCCGCGTGGAGGAAAATCTATTCCTGCATGATAAACCATGGCATGATAACTTAAAAATACAACTACGACATCGTCAGATTGTTTTCTTTGTTTTACTTCGGCCCAAAATAGAACAAGCAAATTCTGAAAATGTACATGTCACAAATAATCCTCTTGACAAAACACTTCGATATCAAAATTGTAATGTACATTGTACATGGTAATTGGGATTTGTTAAATATTGCATATATCAGGGGTGGCGAACTAATTTTAGCCCAGGGGCCGCGTGGAGGAAAATCTATTCCTGCATGATAAACCATGGCATGATAACTTAAAAATACAACTACGACATCGTCAGATTGTTTTCTTTGTTTTACTTCGGCCCAAAATAGAACGAGCAAATTCTGAAAATGTACATGTCACAAATAATCCTCTTGACAAAACACTTCGATATCAAAATTGTAATGTACATTGTACATGGTAATTGGGATTTGTTAAATATTGCATATATCAGGGGTGGCGAACTAATTGTAGCCCAGGGGCCGCGTGATAACTTAAAAATACAACTACGACATCGTCAGATTGTTTTCTTTGTTTTATTTCGGCCCAAAATAGAACAAGCAAATTCTGAAAATGTACATGTCACAAATAATCCTCTTGACAAAACACTTCGATATCAAAATTGTAATGTACATTGTACATGGTAATTGGGATTTGTTAAATATTGCATATATCAGGGGTGGCGAACTAATTTTAGCCCAGGGGCCGCATGGAGGAAAATCTATTCCTGCATGATAAACCATGGCATGATAACTTAAAAATACAACTACGACATCGTCAGATTGTTTTCTTTGTTTTACTTCGGCCCAAAATAGAACGAGCAAATTCTGAAAATGTACATGTCACAAATAATCCTCTTGACAAAACACTTCGATATCAAAATTGTAATGTACATTGTACATGGTAATTGGTATTTGTTAAATATTGCATATATCAGGGGTGGCAAACTAATTTTAGCCCAGGGGCCGCGTGGAGGAAAATCTATTCCTGCATGATAAACCATGGCATGATAACTTAAAAATACAACTACGACATCGTCAGATTGTTTTCTTTGTTTTATTTCGGCCCAAAATAGAACAAACAAATTCTGAAAATGTACATGTCACAAATAATCCTCTTGACAAAACACTTCGATATCAAAATTGTAATGTACATTGTACATGGTAATTGGGATTTGTTAAATATTGCATATATCAGGGGTGGCGAACTAATTTTAGCCCAGGGGCCGCGTGGAGGAAAATATATTCCTGCATGATAAACCATGGCATGATAACTTAAAAATACAACTACGACATCGTCAGATTGTTTTCTTTGTTTTATTTCGGCCCAAAATAGAACAAACAAATTCTGAAAATGTACATGTCACAAATAATCCTCTTGACAAAACACTTCGATATCAAAATTGTAATGTACATTGTACATGGTAATTGGGATTTGTTAAATATTGCATATATCAGGGGTGGCGAACTAATTTTAGCCCAGGGGCCGAGTGGAGGAAAATCTATTCCTGCATGATAAACCATGGCATGATAACTTAAAAATACAACTACGACATCGTCAGATTGTTTTCTTTGTTTTACTTCGGCCCAAAATAGAACAAACAAATTCTGAAAATGTACATGTCACAAATAATCCTCTTGACAAAACACTTCGATATCAAAATTGTAATGTACATTGTACATGGTAATTGGGATTTGTTAAATATTGCATATATCAGGGGTGGCGAACTAATTTTAGCCCAGGGACCGCGTGGAGGAAAATCTATTCCTGCATGATAAACCATGGCATGATAACTTAAAAATACAACTACGACATCGTCAGATTGTTTTCTTTGTTTTATTTCGGCCCAAAATAGAACAAACAAATTCTGAAAATGTACATGTCACAAATAATCCTCTTGACAAAACACTTCGATATCAAAATTGTAATGTACATTGTACATGGTAATTGGGATTTGTTAAATATTGCATATATCAGGGGTGGCGAACTAATTTTAGCCCAGGGGCCGCGTGGAGGAAAATCTATTCCTTCATGATAAACCATGGCATGATAACTTAAAAATACAACTACGACATCGTCAGATTGTTTTCTTTGTTTTATTTCGGCCCAAAATAGAACAAATTCTGAAAATATACATGTCACAAATAATCCTCTTGACAAAACACTTCGATATCAAAATTGTAATGTACATTGTACATGGTAATTGGGATTTGTTAAATATTGCATATATCAGGGGTGGCGAACTAATTTTAGCCCAGGGGCCGCGTGGAGGAAAATCTATTCCTGCATGATAAACCATGGCATGATAACTTAAAAATACAACAACGACATCGTCAGATTGTTTTCTTTGTTTTACTTCGGCCCAAAATAGAACAAACAAATTCTGAAAATGTACATGTCACAAATAATCCTCTTGACAAAACACTTCGATATCAAAATTGTAATGTACATTGTACATGGTAATTGGGATTTGTTAAATATTGCATATATCAGGGGTGGCGAACTAATTTTAGCCCAGGGGCCGCGTGGAGGAAAATCTATTCCTGCATGATAAACCATGGCATGATAACTTAAAAATACAACTACGACATCGTCAGATTGTTTTCTTTGTTTTACTTCGGCCCAAAATAGAACAAGCAAATTCTGAAAATGTACATGTCACAAATAATCCTCTTGACAAAACACTTCGATATCAAAATTATAATGTACATTGTACATGGTAATTGGTATTTGTTAAATATTGCATATATCAGGGGTGGCGAACTAATTTTAGGCCAGGGGCCGCGTGGAGGAAAATCTATTCCTGCATGATAAACCATGGCATGATAACTTAAAAATACAACTACGACATCGTCAGATTGTTTTCTTTGTTTTATTTCGGCCCAAAATAGAACAAATTCTGAAAATATACATGTCACAAATAATCCTCTTGACAAAACACTTCGATATCAAAATTGTAATGTACATTGTACATGGTAATTGGGATTTGTTAAATATTGCATATATCAGGGGTGGCGAACTAATTTTAGCCCAGGGGCCGCGTGGAGGAAAATCTATTCCTGCATGATAAACCATGGCATGATAACTTAAAAATACAACAACGACATCGTCAGATTGTTTTCTTTGTTTTACTTCGGCCCAAAATAGAACAAACAAATTCTGAAAATGTACATGTCACAAATAATCCTCTTGACAAAACACTTCGATATCAAAATTGTAATGTACATTGTACATGGTAATTGGGATTTGTTAAATATTGCATATATCAGGGGTGGCGAACTAATTTTAGCCCAGGGGCCGCGTGGAGGAAAATCTATTCCTGCATGATAAACCATGGCATGATAACTTAAAAATACAACAACGACATCGTCAGATTGTTTTCTTTGTTTTACTTCGGCCCAAAATAGAACAAACAAATTCTGAAAATGTACATGTCACAAATAATCCTCTTGACAAAACACTTCGATATCAAAATTGTAATGTACATTGTACATGGTAATTGGGATTTGTTAAATATTGCATATATCAGGGGTGGCGAACTAATTTTAGCCCAGGGGCCGCGTGGAGGAAAATCTATTCCTGCATGATAAACCATGGCATGATAACTTAAAAATACAACTACGACATCGTCAGATTGTTTTCTTTGTTTTACTTCGGCCCAAAATAGAACAAGCAAATTCTGAAAATGTACATGTCACAAATAATCCTCTTGACAAAACACTTCGATATCAAAATTATAATGTACATTGTACATGGTAATTGGTATTTGTTAAATATTGCATATATCAGGGGTGGCGAACTAATTTTAGCCCAGGGGCCGCGTGGAGGAAAATCTATTCCTGCATGATAAACCATGGCATGATAACTTAAAAATACAACTACGACATCGTCAGATTGTTTTCTTTGTTTTATTTCGGCCCAAAATAGAACAAACAAATTCTGAAAATGTACATGTCACAAATAATCCTCTTGACAAAACACTTCGATATCAAAATTGTAATGTACATTGTACATGGTAATTGGGATTTGTTAAATATTGCATATATCAGGGGTGGCGAACTAATTTTAGCCCAGGGGCCGCGTGGAGGAAAATCTATTCCTGCATGATAAACCATGGCATGATAACTTAAAAATACAACAACAACATCGTCAGATTGTTTTCTTTGTTTTACTTCGGCCCAAAATAGAACAAACAAATTCTGAAAATGTACATGTCACAAATAATCCTCTTGACAAAACACTTCGATATCAAAATATAATGTACATTGTACATGGTAATTGGGATTTGTTAAATATTGCATATATCAGGGGTGGCGAACTAATTTTAGCCCAGGGGCCGCGTGGAGGAAAATCTATTCCTTCATGATAAACCATGGCATGATAACTTAAAAATACAACTACGACATCGTCAGATTGTTTTCTTTGTTTTATTTCGGCCCAAAATAGAACAAATTCTGAAAATATACATGTCACAAATAATCCTCTTGACAAAACACTTCGATATCAAAATTGTAATGTACATTGTACATGGTAATTGGGATTTGTTAAATATTGCATATATCAGGGGTGGCGAACTAATTTTAGCCCAGGGGCCGCGTGGAGGAAAATCTATTCCTGCATGATAAACCATGGCATGATAACTTAAAAATACAACAACGACATCGTCAGATTGTTTTCTTTGTTTTACTTCGGCCCAAAATAGAACAAAGAAATTCTGAAAATGTACATGTCACAAATAATCCTCTTGACAAAACACTTCGATATCAAAATTGTAATGTACATTGTACATGGTAATTGGGATTTGTTAAATATTGCATATATCAGGGGTGGCGAACTAATTTTAGCCCAGGGGCCGCGTGGAGGAAAATCTATTCCTGCATGATAAACCATGGCATGATAACTTAAAAATACAACTACGACATCGTCAGATTGTTTTCTTTGTTTTATTTCAGCCCAAAATAGAACAAACAAATTCTGAAAATGTACATGTCACAAATAATCCTCTTGACAAAACACTTCGATATCAAAATGGTAATGTACATTGTACATGGTAATTGGGATTTGTTAAATATTGCATATATCAGGGGTGGCGAACTAATTTTAGCCCAGGGGCCGCGTGGAGGAAAATCTATTCCTGCATGATAAACCATGGCATGATAACTTAAAAATACAGCAACGACATCGTCAGATTGTTTTCTTTGTTTTACTTCGGCCCAAAATAGAACAAACAAATTCTGAAAATGTACATGTCACAAATAATCCTTTTGACAAAACACTTCGATATCAAAATTGTAATGTACATTGTACATGGTAATTGGGATTTGTTAAATATTGCATATATTAGGGGTGGCGAACTAATTTTAGCCCAGGGGCCGCGTGGAGGAAAATCTATTCCTTCATGATAAACCATGGCATGATAACTTAAAAATACAACTACGACATCGTCAGATTGTTTTCTTTGTTTTATTTCAGCCCAAAATAGAACAAACAAATTCTGAAAATGTACATGTCACAAATAATCCTCTTGACAAAACACTTCGATATCAAAATGGTAATGTACATTGTACATGGTAATTGGGATTTGTTAAATATTGCATATATCAGGGGTGGCGAACTAATTTTAGCCCAGGGGCCGCGTGGAGGAAAATCTATTCCTGCATGATAAACCATGGCATGATAACTTAAAAATACAACAACGACATCGTCAGATTGTTTTCTTTGTTTTACTTAATTATTAAAATAATTGCTTGTTTATCAACAACTTTAGCATTTTATTCATTACATTTTGAAGCTCTCAGAAGCCAAGTTATGTTATATTCCTTAATATTTATTTATGCAAGTTTGAAGTATCAATTATCCAAACACAGTTTTGTTTGCTTATTTTCAGGATGTATGTATGTATATATATATATATATATATATATATATATATATATATATATATATATATATATATATATATATATATATATATATATATTAGAGATGCGCGGATAGGCAATTATTACCATAATAATACTCCTATGTTGAAGCACATCAAGCGGTGTGGCTTCATAGCTTACCAAAGTCATACTAAAACATTTTTAGGAATTTTGAGCACCGTGCGTAATGTTCTATATTTTCAATGGAACATATAAAATGTTGGTGTTCTTTACTTGAGTCATATTGCCATCATAGTGCAGTCTACACATCTATCTTATGTTTGACTCTCATCTACTGGTCACACTTATCATTACACCATGTACCAAATAAAATTGCTTAGAGGTCGGCAAGCAAAACCAGAATTTTTCCGTACATTAGGCGCATCGGGTTATAAGGCGCAGTTTTTGAGAAAACCTAAAAAGTTGTGTAGTGTTCGGGTCTGTGGGACCCGTTTTCATTTTTTATTAAAGGAAAAATGATACAATTATGTAATTTTTCAAACTGAGACTCTCTGACTTTGGCTCATTTTCTGTGAAGAACATATACCAGAATAAATATTTAATGACCACACACCATACACCCCCCCTACACATTTTTATTACATATAAGATGTCCGGGTCCACTGGACCCGGGGCTAATAGAAGTGTGGAAATTGATGTTCTGTGCACCACACACACACACACACACACACACACACACACACGGCAGGCCTAGACAGGAGGAGGACAGAGTGTAGGTACACAGAACATCAGAGGGGCAAATGTGCGAGGAAATGAGAGCAAACAGTGTTGACAAACAATGTTGCAACAATGTTGACACCCCTGCTACAGATGATAAAAAATTAAATCTGATAAATCTATGGATAAAAAGCAAAGCCTGGTGACGCATGCTTGTTTATCATAACTCTCTCGCTCTCTCTGTCTCTGCCCCCTCCCTCTCCAATGCTGCTGTGTGTGCACACCTTCACAATTTGTTTTGTTTTTAACCCCTTCATAACCCTCGACGTACATTGAAAATACACGCAACCCTAACTCCAAATGCCGGACATTTGAGGCATTTAAGAAACTCCGCACGGACAGCCCCGCAAAAGAGGACATGTCCGGGGAAAAGAGGACGTATGGTCAGTCTATATTATGCAAATAAAGTAAATAGTCCCATTTTGGCCTAAAAGCACCTTCCATAAAATGTAAATTAACTTAAATAGCATTTAGGCTAGGTGCGGTTTTCGTCCTGGTCGTGGAACTGTGGACCAGCTCTATACTCTCGGCAGGGTCCTTGAGGGTGAATGGGAGTTTGCCCAACCAGTCTACATGTGCTTTGTGGACTTGGAGAAAGCATTCGACCGTGTCCCTCGGGAAGTCCGGTGGGGAGTGCTCAGAGAGTATGGGGTATCGGACTGTCTGGTTGTGGCAGTCCGCTCCCTGTATGATCAGTGTCAGAGCTTGGTCCGCATTGCCGGCAGTAAGTCGGACACGTTTCCAGTGAGGGTTGGACTCCGCCAAGGCTGCCCTTTGTCACCCATTCTGTTCATAACTTTTATGGACAGAATTTCTAGGCGCTAGAGATGCGCGGTTTGCGGACACAACTGCGGAGTCCGCGGATTATCCGCGGGTCGGGCGGTTGAAATAAAAAAAAATTAGATTTTATCCGCGGGTCGGGTCGGGCGGTTGAAATAAAAAAAAATTAGATTTTAAATAGATTCAGGCGGGTGGCAGTTAAACCAATTGGGAAATATATATACATAGTTAAATGTTGTTACCCACATACGAAAAACGAGCAGGCACCTGCAGCATATGCCACAACAGAAGAAGAAAAAAAAAAGAGATGGACACTTTTACGGAGCGGAGAAGGGACGCCTCGCCGGGGTCCGGGACCGAGGCCCCTTCCCCCGAGAGGGCCCCACCGGGAGCCGTAGCTGAGGTGATCCGCGAGAAGGGCCCGACGCACGTCCAGGGTCACCACCGCGCCCACCGCACCGACACCCCGCCTCGTCCGCCTTCGCCGCGGCCGACGTCACGCGCAGCAGGTAAGCAGCTTACCTGCCCGCCACCCCCGTGGCGGGGGCTCGTAACAGGGGTCACTCCGCGCGCTCCGCCCGCGCAGCTTACCTGCCCGCCACCCCCGTTGCCGGGGGCGCGTAACAGGGGTCACTCCGCGCGCAGTGCGCTCACGAAAGGGGTGGGGCTCACCCTGGTGAGCCGAGTGGGCCACTTTTGGTAAGCAGAACTGGCGCTGCGGGATGAACCGAACGCCGGGTTAAGGCGCCCGATGCCGACGCTCATCAGACCCCAGAAAAGGTGTTGGTTGATATAGACAGCAGGACGGTGGCCATGGAAGTCGGAACCCGCTAAGGAGTGTGTAACAACCCACCTGCCGAATCAACTAGCCCTGAAAATGGATGGTGCTGGAGCGTTGGGCCCATACCCGGCCGTCACCGGCAGCGAGAGCCGCGAGGGCTAGGCCGCGACGAGTAGGATGGCCGCCGCGGTGCGCGCTGAAGCCTCGGGCGCGAGCCCGGGTGGAGCCGCCACGGGTGCGAGGGACATCGCACATCCACGTGCTTGGAGGTGCGCTCAGCGCGGCTCCCAGATGATTGCGCACTGGTGTGCGTCTGGGCCGTGACAGCGTGGCACGCATTGAATATCTGTGCTGCATTGGATCAGTCTCCTTTCTTTAACAGGCAAAAGCTTTATAACCTCACTAATGCCTTGCATCGTCTATATTAGATATATAACAACGGGCGGGTGCGGGCGGGTGCGGTTTTGATTAAATGTTACAAACGGGTGGATGGCGGATGGTTGACGACTTTTGTGATGCGGTTGCGGATGAAATAATTGCCTATCCGCGCATCTCTACTAGGCGCAGTCAAGGCGTTGAGAGGATCCGGTTTGGTGGCTGCAGGATTAGGTCTTTGCTTTTTGCAGATGATGTGGTCCTGATGGCTTCATCTGGCCAGGATCTTCAGCTCTCACTGGATCGGTTCGCAGCCGAGTGTGAAGCGACTGGGATGAGAATCAGCACCTCCAAGTCCGAGTCCATGGTTCTCGCCCGGAAAAGGGTGGAGTGCCATCTCCGGGTTGGGGAGGAGACCCTGCCCCAAGTGGAGGAGTTCAAGTACCTCGGAGTCTTGTTCACGAGTGAGGGAAGAGTGGATGGTAAGATCGACAGGCGGATTGGTGCGGCGTCTTCAGTAATGCGGATGCTGTATCGATCCGTTGTGGTGAAGAAGGAGCTGAGCCGGAAGGAAAAGCTCTCAATTTACCGGTCGATCTACGTTCCCATCCTCACCTATGGTCATGAGCTTTGGGTTATGACCGAAAGGACAAGATCACGGGTACAAGCGGCCGAAATTAGTTTCCTCCGCCAGGTGGCGGGGCTCTCCCTTAGAGATAGGGTGAGAAGCTCTGTCATCCGGGGGGAGCTCAAAGTAAAGCCGCTGCTCCTCCACATCGAGAGGAGCCAGATGAGGTGGTTCGGGCATCTGGTCAGGATGCCACCCGAACGCCTCCCTAAGGAGGTGTTTAGGGCACGTCCGACCGGTAGGAGGCCACGGGGAAGACCCAGGACACGTTGGGAAGACTATGTCTCCCGGCTGGCCTGGGAACGCCTCGGGATCATTCGGGAAGAGCTGGACGAAGTGGCTGGGGAGAGGGAAGTCTGGGCTTCCCTGCTTAGGCTAAGCGGAAGAAGATGGATGGATGGATGGAGCATTTAGGCTCCTACAGCTGGTGTTATTACGGCCTGTGCCTGCAAACGAAGCCTCGTCCTGCAGCTTTAAGCATCAGGCCCGTCTGTGTTGCTTTTCAGTCTCGTTCATGCAAAGTGACAACATTTCAACTAGTGGTCGTTACAGCCGGAGGCCTGAAAGTGTCGCGCTCCATTAGCCGACCGCCCGAAGGATGGACGGCCGCGACATCAAATATGCGAGGGAAGCGTGTTGCCCTTCCTCCGACTGGAGCCTCTCCGTCACGCTGGGACTGTTCTTGTCGGTGGATGAAGTCGCACGGCGGATTTTGCTCGTTTTTTTTGTGTAAGCCGCAGCGGAGCCACCTCAAGCCCCCGATGGGCTTCCACATCACGAGAGATGCCTTTGTTCAAAAATGTATTTGTTCTCCTATTCTTTTTGGGAGCTGTGTAAAACAAAAAAAAAAGAGGAGCTGGGGGGAATAAGTACCACTCTCTCTCCCGCAGTGGTCCCATCCCATCCCATCCCAGTAACACCACTCTCCCTCTTCGTCTCCTCTCTGCCAGTGCAAAAGATGCTAATGATGCCCCCTCTTCTCCACATTCTGATGCAAGGTCTGTCTACACTTTTCCCTTTCATCCGCATACAAATGTGCTCTTATTGCCTCTTGGCCCTCAGGCCTTTTAAGATGCCTTTTTGAAATATGCCGTTTGATAAGCACATCATTGGCCAAGTCCCCGCAGTGATTAGAGCGCTCTTTAATGTGAGCAAGTTAGAGGGTGAATGAGGGGCTCAGGGGCCGGCAGCCATCCGTTCTCCTGTGCCGACCCTCTTTGACACACGGCGGGCCGCCGGGGGACCGAGGTTGGCGCCGTCCCGGTCGCCGTCCCGGAGACAAGGTAGAATCCTATATTCCTGTCTCAAGGGTTGTCATGTTTTTTAAATATGCTTTACTGATCTCGCCTCCTGAGTCGTGTGCTTCCTCGCCGGGATTCATATTTCATGTCTCGTCAAGACAGTCATGAGGAGCTTCCTCCTGTTCTGGCACCTGTTGAGCCTTTCGGGAGAAGTGGGTTACAGTTAAGAAAGTTTGTTCCCGTCTCCGTCAGACACATTTCAGGTGGATTGCAACACTCGTTTGAGAGTCCTTGTGTTCAGACTAGGGCATACTTGCCAACCCTCAACTCCCAAAATTCAGCGCCTCTCCCGAAAATCTCCCGAAATTCAGGCGGACTCAGGTCCTCCATAATATAAAAAAGCGTACCTGCCCAATCACGTTATAACTGTAGAATGATGGAGGGCGAGTTCTTGATTTCTTATGTGGGTTTATTGTTAGGCAGTTTCATTAACGTCCTCCCAGCGTGGCAACAACACACAACAACAGCAGCCACTTTTTTTGTATACCGTAAAGCAGTTCGTCTGCCGTAAACAGCAATGTTGTGACACTCTTAAACAGGACAATACTGCCATCTAGTGCATTTGATGAAAGCACTTTTGTGCGTGCCACACATCAATGCATCATCAGAGAGGGTGTTCAGCATGGTTCGAAAAATAGTGACAGAGAATAGAACAAGGATGGACAATTCAACCCTTAACTCAACAATGAGTAGATGAGTGTTATGTGTGTGTATATGTGTAAATAAATGAACACTGAAATTCAAGTATTTTATATATATATATATATATATATATATATATATAATAATAATTAAAAAAAAATATATATATATATATATACAGCTAGAAATCACTGAATGTCAAGTATTTCTTATATATATATATATATATATATATATTTATATATATATATATATATATATATATATATATATAAATATATATATATATGTATATATATATATATATATATATATATATATATATATATATATATATATATATATATATGTATGTGTGGGGAAAAAAAATCACAAGACTATTTCATCTCTACAGGCCTGTTTCATGAGGGGGGGTGCCCTCAATCATCAGGAGAAATCTCCTGATGATTGAGGGTACACATACATATATTGCGCTCTACTACGGTATCGAGCACTATTTTTTGGATAACCTTATTAAGACATATATATATATATATATATATATATATATATATATATATATATATATATATATGTATGTGTGGGAAAAAAAATCACAAGACTATTTCATCTCTACAGGCCTGTTTCATGAGGGGTTCCCTCAGTCATCAGGATGATTGAGGGAACCCCTCATGAAACAGGCCTGTAGAGATGAAGTAGTCTTATGATTTTTTTCCCAAACATACATATATTGCGCTCTACTACGGTATCGAGCACTATTTTTTAGATTACCTTATTAAGACATATATATATATATATATATATATATATATATATATATATATATATATATATATATATATATATATATATATATATATATATAGCTAGAATTCACTGAACGTCAAGTATTTCTTATATATATATATATATATATATATGAAATACTTGACTTGGTGAATTCTAGCTGTAAGTATACTCCTCCCATTTTAGCCACGCCACCAGCCACGCCCCCGTCCCACACCGACCACAATTTTCGTGTTGGGGGTGATCTACTAAAACATGTCTGCTTGTCCGACATTAACACGGTATCTATCATTTTTTTATTCCTTCTGTTCACTACTTTTGTTTTACCTCTCTTTTTGAAATGGAGCTCTTCTGTGCTTTTTATGTTGTGGTTATATACCGGTTGCGTCGCATCTTCATGTTACGACATTCTTTGTATGTGTTTGAGGCTAGCGGTTAGCACTTGGAGTAGTATGTTTTATTCATGTCGTGACTAAAACAGCTCGTTTAGACGACAACCGGATCCCTTCTTTGTTACCTTGACACATGACACTCCGTACTAGTGTTGTCCCGATACCAATATTTTGGTAACTTTACAAAAATGTATTTCGATACTTTTCTAAATAAAGGGGACCACAAAAAAATGCATTATTGGCTTTATTTTAACACAAAATCTTAGGGTACATTAAACTTTTTTTTTTTATTGCAATTTAGTCCTTAAATAAAATAGTGAACATACTAGACAACTTGTCTTTTAGTAGTAAGTAAGCAAACAAAGGCTCCTAATTTAGCCTGCTAACATATGCAGTAACATATTGTGTCATTTATCATTCTATTATTTTGTCAACATTATTAAGGACAAGTGGTAGAAAATGAATTATTAATCTACTTGTTCATTTATTGCTTACTTTCTCTTTTAACATGTTCTATCTACACTTCTGTTAAAATGTAATAATCACTTATTTTTCTCTTCTTTGATACTTTACATTAGTTTTGGGTGATACCACAAATTTGGGTATCAATCCGATACCAAGTAGTTACAGGATCATACATTGGTCATATTCAAAGTCCTCATGTGTCCAGGGACGTATTTTCTGAGTTTATGAACATAATATACATTTTTTAAAAACGAAAAATGATTTTGTGATGCTAAAAAATAGTGTTGTAATCATAGTAGTATCGACTAGATACGCTCTTGTACTTGGTATCATTATGTTGGATGTTAGGTGGAGACATACTTGCCAACCTTGAGACCTCCGATTTCGGGAGGTGGGGGGTGGGGAGTGGGGAGTGGGGGGCGTGGCCGGGGTGGGGCGGGGGGCGTGGTTGGGGGCGTGGTTAAGATATATATATAAGAAATACTTGACTTTCAGTGAATTCTAGCTATATATATATATATATATATATATATATATATATATATATATATATATATATATATATATATATATGTATATATATATATATATATATATATATATATAAAAATAAATAAAAGAAATACTTGAATTTCAGTGTTCATTTATTTACACATACACACACACATAACACTCATCTACTCATTGTTGAGTTAAGGGTTGAATTGTCCATCCTTGTTCTATTCTCTGTCACTATTTTAGAACACACACATTATACAAATATACATTATAAAATCAATAAGAAAACGGGAGATCTAATTTGGGAGTCTGAATTAGGATCAGAAGTTCCTATATAAACATTGCGTACTCACGTCGCCATTTTGTATTGATTACTGCAGCTGTGCACTGGATTCATTCACAAATACAAACTACAACTCACAAACACTTTAGAGTTAGGCTCCACCATCAGAATGTGTACTTAAACTTATAAAGATCACATGGATATTATTCAGTGAGTTGATTCACCAAAACTAACCTGTTATAGAGGAGGAAAAAGCACACAGGACGTTTCAATTGTTCACAGACTGGTCGTGCTCATCAGAATGACAAGACACTTCCGGTCTGCAGGTGATAGCATTCAATTGGGAAGAAACGCCCTACTGCCCCCTACTGACCAATGTGAATACTGATAAATGTGTAATGACAGCTCCAAAAACGAATTCAAACCATAAAATAAAATAAATAAATCAACACAAAAATGTGACACATTATGGGTGGGTCACATATGCATGTACAGTAGATGGCAGTATTGTCCTGTTTAAAAGTGTCACAACATTGCTGTTTACGGCAGACGAACTGCTTTACGGTAGACGAAAACTTGACTGCTGTTGTTGTGTTGTTACCGCGCTGGGAGGACGTTAATGAAACTGCCTAACAATAAACCCACATAAGAAACCAAGAACTCGCCCTCCATCATTAGCTGTTTATATTGTGTGAAAGCGGACGTGTGAACAGGCTGTCAACACGTCACTCAGGTCCGCATGGAGCTGGAGGGGGCGTGGCCTCCAGCTCCGCCTGAATTTTGGGAGAATTTCGGGAGAAAATTTGTCCCGGGAGGTTTTCGGGAGAGGCGCTGAATTTTGGGAGTCTCCCGGAAAATCCGGGAGGGTTGGCAAGTATGGGTGTAGATCCACCAATGGCGTTTGTTTAGAAACTTACTTTATTTGTCACCATGGAGTCGAGGAGTAGTGATTTAAGTGTAGCTACAACACTACAGGTATACCATACAACTATACTACATACCATCATTTTGTTTTTGCTAGTCTCGTTTTAAAACAATAAACTCAACAGTATATAACGCTACTCGTGTACATGTTGAATGTACCAAGACATGCGCGGTAAGGATCATCCATCCATCCATCCATCCATCTTCTTCCGCTTATCCGAGGTCGGGTCGCGGGGGCAGCAGCCTAAGCAGGGAAGCCCAGACTTCCCTCTCCCCAGCCACTTCGTCCAGCTCCTCCCGGGGGATCCCGAGGCGTTCCCAGGCCAGCCGGGAGACATAGTCTTCCCAGCGTGTCCTGGGTCTTCCCCGTGGCCTCCTACCGGTCGGACGTGCCCTAAACACCTCCCGAGGGAGGCGATCGGGTGGCATCCTGACCAGATGCCCGAACCACCTCATCTGGCTCCTCTCCATGTGGAGGAGCAGCGGCTTTACTTTGAGCTCCCCCCGGATGACAGAGCTTCTCACCCTATCTCTAAGGGAGAGCCCTGCCACCCGGCGGAGGAAACTAATTTCGGCCGCTTGTACCCGTGATCTTGTCCTTTCGGTCATAACCCAAAGCTCATGACCATAGGTGAGGATGGGAACGTAGATCGACCGGTAAATTGAGAGCTTTGCCTTCCGGCTCAGCTCCTTCTTCACCACAACGGATCGATACAGCGTCCGCATTACTAAAGATGCCACACCGATCCGCCTGTCGATCTCACGATCCACTCTTCCCTCACTCGTGAACAAGACTCCGAGGTACTTGAACTCCTCCACTTGGGGCAGGGTCTCCTCCCCAACCCGAAGATGGCATTACACCCTTTTTCGGGCGAGAACCATGGACTCGGACTTGGAGGTGCTGATTCTCATCCAAGTCGCTTCACACTCGGCTGCGAACCGATCCAGCGAGAGCTGAAGATCCTGGCCAGATGAAGCCATCAGGACCACATTATCTGCAAAAAGCAGAGACCTAATCCTGCAGCCACCAAACCAGATCCCCTCAACGCCTTGACTGCGCCTAGAAATTCTGTCCATAAAAGTTATGAACAGAATGGGTGACAAAGGGCAGCCTTGGCGGAGTCCAACCCTCACTGGAAACGTGTCCGACTTACTGCCGGCAATGCGGACCAAGCTCTGACACTGATCATACAGGGAGCGGACCGCCAAAATCAGACAGTCCGATACCCCATACTCTCTGAGCACTCCCCACAGGACTTCCCGAGGGACACGGTCGAATGCCTTCTCCAAGTCCACAAAACACATGTAGACTGGTTGGGCAAACTCCCATGCACCCTCAAGGACCCTGCCGAGAGTATAGAGCTGGTCCACAGTTCCACGACCAGGACGAAAACCACACTGTTCCTCCTGAATCCGAGGTTCGACTATCCGGCGTAGCCTCCTCTCCAGTACACCTGAATAGACCTTACCGGGAAGGCTGAGGAGTGTGATCCCACGATAGTTAGAACACACCCTCCGGTTCCCCTTCTTAAAGAGAGGAACCACCACCCCGGTCTGCCAATCCAGAGGTACCGCCCCCGATGTCCACGCGATGCTGCAGAGTCTTGCCAACCAAGACAGCCCCAGCTACTCGTGTACATGTTGAATGTACCAAGACATGCGCAGTAAGGATCATTCTTATTCCAATTACGGAAGAAGTGTTTTCCTGCCCTAGAATCTGAATAACTTTGCATAAACCGCCCGTCTCGTTCGGAATTGAATCTTGATCCCAACATGTGTGATCGGGTCAGAATAATTACATAAAGCATTTTTATTCCGGTTAGAGTTTTGAAAGAACAGATGCTCCACTTTTCACACACAGAAAGATATCCGGGAGATGAATGTTGCACTACTCACCTGAGTTAAAATGTGCAAAGCATTTGCATCTTCGAGAAAAAACAAAAACAATAAAGGAGACAAAGATATGAGAGCGCCACCACTCACTGAGATCCTTTGATATTATTTACGGCACACAAACAGAGACGTTTGACATGTGACTTCCACAACAATCTACAGGTGTCCTGGCAACTTTAGCTTGACTTAATAAGCCGTGCTTATTTGAAGTACACGCCTTTGAACAGACAACAAAACACTGCATGCTTAAGTACCTCCAAATATGACAAGCCTTCAACTCGGCATCAAGTGCACTACAGCTTTACAAAGAGCACCTGTGTCGCTCTGAAATGCTAACAAGCCTTATAAGACTTTGTGTCAAGGCTAGTGAGTGGGCTCCAATTGTTCACTCCATGCACAACATACACTTACAAGACACAACGTAAGTACTTCAGACCAATGCACTTATTCAATTTCTACCACATATCCTGTTCAGGGTGACGGTGCACTCACGTCCATCTGAACAGTCTTTTGGCGAGAGGCGGCGTACAGGTACACCCAGGTCTGGTCACCAGCAGAGTTGGGACTAACGCGTTACTGTAACGCCGTTAGTTCCGGCGGTAACTAGTAATCTAACGCGTTATTTTTTTATATTCAGTAACTCAGTTACCGTTACTACATGATGCGTTACTACGTTATTTTGCGTTATTTTTTACTCGTTTAGGCGACGACCAATGACCAGAGGTGGGACCAAGTCATTGTTTTGCAATTCACAAGTAAGTCTCAAGTCTTTGCCCTCAAGTCCGAGTCAAGTCCCGAGTCAAGACAGGCAAGCCCCGAGTCAAGTCCAAAGTCAAGACTGGAAAGTCTCAAGTCAAGTCCTAAGTCCTGCATTTTGAGTTTCGAGTCCTTTCAAGTCCTTTTAACCACAGACTAATATATTAACACAGATTGTGTATGCTTTTCAAACGCTGTATTTATTTATTAAAACAAGTGCATTTTAAATTGCAGGAAAGAAAATTGTGCTGACATTGCACTTTATAATAGCACTATTAACCAGTCATTTTAAACATTAACTCATTCCTTTACAGAACAAACACATTGAAAAATAAAGTGCAAATGTACTTATTTGTACAAAAGTGTTAACATTGAAAAAACATGACATATACGTGAACATAACAAAAAAGTTGTACTTTTTATATGTCAGGGCCCTATGCTGCATTGCATTTGCAAAAGACCAAATTAGCCAAGAGTCTGTCAGTCATTTGTGCACGATGGGGGCGTAGTATGATGCCACCATGGCTGAAAACTCGCTCCACTGGAGCACTGGAGGCAGGCACTGCCAAGACTCTCATGGCCACTCGGAACAGTGAAGGAAGAGTTTTCATGTTCAATGCCCAGAACAAAAGGGGGGAGATAGTTTTTTTGGGTTGGTGCACTACTTGTAAGTGTATCTTGTGTTTTTTATGTTGATTTAATTAAAAAAAGAAAACATATATATATATATTTCTTGTGCGGCCCGATACCAATCGATCCACGGACCAGTAGCGGGCCGCGGCCCGGTGGTTGGGGACCACTGAGGTAAACAACCAACAGTATGTCAGAAAGCTAGCTAAAACGGTACACTTATTCATAATATAGTATACATTTTAACTGACCTTTATTTTACTATTTTTGTCTTTTTTTAGGTGGCTAAAATACGCGGTGCTGCTGACCGCCGTCTAACGTTACGTGTGATATATTGACTAACGTATCCCTGCTTGAAAAAAATCACTGAAAAAAAAGTATGAATAAGGTAGTGAACTGCAACAGATTCCCGTGTTTGCAATAACGTTATAACGTTAGCAGTGAGTTTACAGCCTCACTGATTTAACTACACAGCAAATACAAGTCACGTTACTTAGCCAATAAACGTTATCTTACATTCAAAACTTACCGTTCTTTGTGCAACTTCAAATGCCGGACGAAGTTGGAAGTTGTTGCCTCTCCATCAGTCATTTTCGAACCGCATGTGTTGCATACTGCAAACCGTTTTGTGTTGACCACCTCGTAATTTTTATACCCAAACGAAATTATTTTAGGTATCATTTTTTGTTCACTGGCGTGTGGTTTGGACATGTCTTCTTCGTTGGTTGTCCTGCTATTTGATTGGATGAATGCTGTGTGATGAAAACAAAGTAGATCTAATTTGATTGGCTGTTGTACTGACAGCACACCAGCTGACACACGCAACGCTGATAGACAAGTACACAACGAAAAATACGGAGCGCTCCCGAATAACTTTTTCATCTTTGGGTTTTGGGGAAAGTAGCAAGTCATGTCAAGTCATGTCAATTCAAAAGGCTCAAGTCCAAGTGAAGTCACAAGTCATTGATGTTAAAGTCTAAGTCGAGTTGCAAGTCTTTTTACATTTTGTCAAGTCGAGTCTAAAGTCATCAAATTCATGACTCGAGTCTGACTCGAGTCCAAGTCATGTGACTCGAGTCCACACCTCTGCCAATGACCCAGGGTGAGCTACACCCAACTATTAGTTTATTCGTCAATGAAACTGCCCGTCACGGTAGTCGAGACACAATGACACGAGTTGACCACTTATTTACAACTTTTTATGTAATGGCGGACAAGGCAAAAATGCAATCAATCCATCAAAATGTCCACTCTGTGTCTGGGGTACAAACAGTGTTTGACTTACATACTTCAAGACAGACTCCTAAAGCAGATTTTAGAAAAAGGCTCTGCTTAACCTTGTTTTATGTTCGGCCACTAGTGAGTCTGTCCAGAAGAGTGTAAGAGGTGTCCAATTCTCAGCGTGTCGCCCGGACGAGCCCCCAAATTGTTGCGTTTTGGACCAGTTGTTCCTCCCAGGGAATTCAAGTCACAAGTCGCTCCCAAGCTTTTTACGACACTTAAAGCTGAGTTGAAAAACCACCAGAGACAGAATAGGTATTTTGTTGTATATTTTCAAAGCTTTGCAGACATACATTTGAGACCAGTCCAGCATAGAACATTCTATCGCGCCGCCAAAATGGTCTGTCTTCCCGACCCAAAACCCACTCCCCCTAAGTCCCCCCCCCCCCCCCCCCCCCCCCCGGCAGTCATGTCTCCCTAGCCAAAACAAATGCTTATTATCGCTCTCTCTAACATTCCTCACTTCAAGGTTAAGCACACAGTTTTGCAGACAACCAAAAGACCACATTTGGAAGAAAAACACTAGCTGTTTTGTAATATGACAATGAAATCAAAAGAAGTAACATTTAAATTCGGATATATGTAAATATCTGCCTCCGACAGTAGTAACGGCTAAAATAACGGCCCAATAATATTTTTATTTTTTTATCGCGCTCTGTTTGTGTTGTGTTGGCTCGTTTTTTCTTGTGTTATCTTTTAAAGGGGAACATTATCACAATTTCAGAAGGGTTAAAACCATTAAAAATCAGTTCCCAGTGGCTTATTTTATTTTTCAAAGTTTTTTTCAAAATTTTACCCATCATGCAATATCCCTAAAAAAAGCTTAAAAGTGCCTGATTTTAACCACCCGTCCATTTTCCTGTGACGTCACATAGTGAAGCCAACACAAACAAACATGGCGGAAAGAACAGCAAGATATAGCGACATTAGCTCGGATTCAGACTCGGATTTCAGCGGCTTAAGCGATTCAACAGATTACGCATGTATTGAAACGGATGGTTGTAGTGTGGAGGCAGGTAGCCAAAACGAAATTGAAGAAGAAACTGAAGCTATTGAGCCATATCGGTTTGAACCGTATGCAAGCGAAACCGAGGAAAACAACACAACAGCCAGCGACACGGGAGAAAGCGAGGACGAATTCGGCGATCGCCTTCTAACCAACGATTGGTATGTGTTTGTTTGGCATTAAAGGAAACTAACAACTATGAACTAGGTTTACAGCATATGAAATACATTTGGCAACAACATGCACTTTGAGAGTGCAGACAGCCCAATTTTCATCAATTAATATATTCTGTAGACATACCCTCATCCGCGATCTTTTCCTGAAAGCTGATCTGTTCAATTTTGGAGTTGATGTCAGCAGGCCAGGGAAGCTAGGGTCGATATTCTTCTCTTGATCATGGGGGACGGTGTGAGCCAAGACATCCAGGGGGTTTAGCTCGCTCGTCTGCGAGAACATACTGCCGCCAATGCTTGCCGTGCTACCAAGGTCCTTTGTCCCTGAATTGCTCACACACTCCGGCAGATTCAATGGGGGTCTGGCGGCAGATTTCTTTGACTTCATCGTTGGAAATGCATCTGCTTTGAGTGTCGCAGGATATCCACACATTCTTGCCATCTCTGTCGTAGCATAGCTTTCGTGGGTAAAGTGTGCGGAACAAACGTCCAATTTCTTGCCACTTTGGCATCTTTGGGCCACTGGTGCAACTTGAATCCGTCCCTGTTGGTGTTGTTACACCCTCCGACAACACACCGAC
>NC_084583.2:24070000-24100000 GCF_033978685.3 Nerophis lumbriciformis | reverse complement strand
GGTAAGCGACGGTGCATTGTTTTGCACAACTTAACTTAATCACGGCGCCCCGTTTCCCCACTTCACTTGTCCATGCAACCAGGGCCGGCCCGTGGCATAGGCCGTATAGGCAAATGCTAAGGGCGCCGTCCATCAGGGGGCGCCACGCCAGTGCCACAAATGTTGGAGAAAAAAAAAAAAAAAGTTGGTACTATTATTTCTAAATACAAAAAATAATCCCACGTTAATTAAAATGCAAAGTAAAGCCTATATAACAGAAATATTATTTGTTACAACATAACGCCCCCCCTTCGCACGGTGCGCCCCCTCCCTTCCCGTATCATGACTCTTTTTGGACGTCACCACATCAAAAAATCAACACAAGATGTCAAAACGGCCAAAACTGTCAGGTGCCCAGGGAAGAAAAAAGAGAAAAGAAGAGGAGGAGAAACAAGAAAAGACAGAAGTAGCAGGTAGGTAACGTTAGCCTACATGAAATTATTTGTCTGTTACAGAATGTGATAGTAACCTGGCTTTTTAGCATTAAGCTAATGTTACATGATTCGGCAATTGCTAATCAATAAATAGCTAGTTCTGTTTTAACGTCGGGTTAATATTGTGGAGGGGGCTAAATTGTTATGGAAAATAATAATGTAACGTTAGGTAATTACAGTACTCCCACCTTACATTCCTCAGGGACATTTGTATTAGATCTTTTAAGCAGGTGTTTTTTGTTTACATTGTTATTGCCTTCTGGTTAGCTAATGTTTGCCCTGCAGGTAATAGTCACTTTTCCACCCCTTTATACATTAGGTATAGTTGTAAGCCTAGTTGTTAAAGTGCACATCATTAATGTTAATTAAGCAATATGTATGTAAAAAATCTTGTATTTCATATATTCATTTTTTTATTTTTTGCATTCATTTATTTATTCATATTTTTTTTAAATCTTGTTAACTATTCTGATTGTTAATTTGCTTTCTTTAAGTAAAAAAAAGATCAAAAAGACAAACCTATTCGGTTTCTTGTGAGTATATACACTTCACTGCCGATGTGGGGGGGGGCGCCACCTAAAATCTTGCCTAGGGCGCCAGATTGGTTAGGGCCGGGCCTGCATGCAACACTAAATGAAATGTATTCTGCCCCCCGAAAAAGAGGCTTCAGTCACACAGCTGGATGCAAAATGCGATATCACTTGGTTCTAGACAACAGCGGTAGGAAGAATAATCCATTGTGAAAGTGTTTTATAGTTCTGCATTTCCCCCACAAAGGAGCTGTGTGCCGGAGTTGATGCGCTTTCATACTGTAACTTGAGCTTTTTTTTTCTTTTTTTTTTTACAAAAGCACAGCTTGTCTTCCAGCGGCTGCTTAGCCTCATTAAAAGGCAGGAGCAAGATATGGGGGGAAAATAGCTATGAAGGTAAAGTAGCGTTTTGGTAAACAGGTGTATGTATATGTGTCAATATGCTGCAGCCATATGGTGTCACCTGTCCCAGGGGGTGACGGGAGAGGCGAGTGGGAGAAGGGAGAGTTTGGGAGGAGGAGTGGAGAAAGAGTAAATGTGTATCATCATCTGGCCAGGTTTCCTCTTTGTGCCTCCTCAGTACAGATGTCCTCCACATCTGATAAAAGCCGAGCGCTTCTATATTCGTCCCACAGTGATGAGGTGGAACTAATTGCTACTTTCACACCAGCTGATGTCATCAGTATGCTACGCCTGTGGAGCGGGGGGGTGAGGTCTGCTGTTGTTCTTTAGCATGTGCACACGCCTGTGTACTAGAGATGCGCGGATAGGCAATTATTTCATCCGCAACCGCATCAGAAAGTCGTCAACCATCCGCCATCCACCCGATCTAACATTTAATCAGAACCGCATCCGCCCGTTGTTATATATCTAATATAGACGATGCAAGGCATTAGTGAGGTTATAAAGCTTTTGCCTGTTAAAGAAAGGAGACTGATCCAATGCAGCACAGACATTCGCGTGCCACGCTGTCATGGCCCGGACGCACACCAGTGCGCAATCATATGGGAGCCGCGCTGAGCGCACCTCCAAGCGCGTCTCGCTGCCGGCGACGGCCGGGTATGGGCCCGACGCTCCAGGGCCATCCATTTTCAGGGCTAGTTGATTCGGCAGGTGGGTTGTTACACACTCCTTAGCGGGTTCCGACTTCCATGGCCACCGTCCTGCTGTCTATATCAACCAGGGTGAGCCCCACCCCTTTCGTGAGCGCACTGCGCGCGGAGTGACCCCTGTTACGCGCCCCCCGGCAACAGGGGTGGCGGGCAGGTAAGCTGCACGGGCGGAGCGCGCGGAGTGACCCCTGTTACGAGCCCCCGGCCACGGGGGTGGCGGGCAGGTAAGCTGCTTACCTGCTGCGCGTGACGAGGCGGGGTGTCGGTGCGGTGGGCGCGGTGGTGACCCTGGACGTGCGTCGGGCCCTTCTCGCGGATCGCCTCAGCTACGGCTCCCGGTGGGGCCCTCTCGGGGGAAGGGGCCTCGGTCCCGGACCCCGGCGAGGCGTCCCTTCTCCGCTCCGTAAAAGTGTCCATCTCTTCTTTTTTTCTTCTTCTGTTGTGGCATATGCTGCAGGTGCCTGCTCGTTTTTCGTATGTGGGTAACAACATTTAACTATGTATATATATTTCCCAATTGGTTTAACTGCCACCCGCCTGAATCTATTTAAAATCTTTTTTTTTTTTTTTTCAACCGCCCGACCCGACCCTCGGACAAAATCTAATTTTTTTAAATTTCATCCGCCCGATCTGCGGATAATCCGCGGACTCCGCGGTTGTGCCCGCAAACCCGCGCATCTCTACTGCGTACATCAAGTTCGGGGCCAAATTTTGAGGAAAAAAAAGTATGTCTGATTTTTAGGAACGCTGACACAAAACCTCACGATAATGTCTGATTGATTGCTGAAAACGGAATGGAATCAAAAATTTTTTTTTTACTAAATGAGACACCCACAAGTACAAACCCCGTTTCCATATGAGTTGGGAAATTGTGTTAGATATTTGATGTTCAATCTGATAAACATTTTTTTTTTTGTGCAAATAATCAATCAATCAATGTTTATTTATATAGCCCTAAATCACAAGTGTCTCAAAGGGCTGCACAAGCCACAACGACATCCTCGGTATAGCCCACATAAGGGCAAGGAAAAACTCACCCCAGTGGGACGTCGATGTGAATGACTATGAGAAACCTTGGAGAGGACCGCATATGTGGGTAACCATCGTGCGTATCCATCCATCCATTTTCTACCGCTTATTCCCTTCGGGGTCGCGGGGGGTGCTGGAGCCAATCTCAGCTATAATCGGGCGGAAGGCGGGGTACACCCTGGACAAGTCGCCACCTCATCGCAGGGCCAACACAGATAGACAGACAACATTCACACTCACATCCACACACTAGGGCCAATTCAGTGTTGCCAATCAACTTATCCTCAGGTGCATGTCTTTGGAGGTGGGAGGAAGCCGGAGTACCCGGAGGGAACCCACGCAGTCACGGGGAGAACATGCAAACTCCACACAGAAAGATCCCGAGCCCGGGATTGAACCCCAGACTACCCAGGACCTTCCTATTGTGAGGCAGATGCACTAACCCCTCTCCCACCGTGCTTTACGCACAGTCAAACTTACCGTTTGACTGTGTGTAACAAAATAAAATTGGTAAAACTTAAAATATTGGCAATGATGATATGGTATACTCTTCTTGTCTAGGACTTTCAAGGTGTGGTTATAAAGGCACTCAATGGTCTTGATTGATGACTGGTGTGCCTGGGACCATGTAGTTAAGCCATAAGAAATGTGTGAATCAATCATTGAATTCATAAAAGTAAAAGCACAGCTGAGAGGTAAGCAGTTTCTTATCATCTTAAAACAGCCTAGGTTTGCCTTCAGGGTTTTACACATTTTCTTAATAAGACTTTTAAAATTCAGCTGATTATGCCCAAATATTTGACTTCAGGTACTTGTTGCGTGATGGGTAAAATTTTGAAAAAATACTTCGAAAAATATAATAAGCCACTGGGAACTGATTTTTAATGGTTTTAACCATTCTGAAATTGTGATAATTTTCCCCTTTAAAGATCTAGAATAAATTATATGGGAATGTCCGGCGGGCCAGATTGAAAAGCTTAACGGGCCACATGCGGCCCCCGGGCTTTAATTTGCCAAACTTTGTCCCAGACCAATGATCGGCAGCCCAAAATGTTGAAAGAGCCATATAGGACCAAAAATACCCCCAAAAAAATCTTGAGCCGGTTAAAATCAGGCACTTTTAAACTTTTTTTAGGGATATTGCGTGATGGGTAAAATTTTGAAAGAAAACTTCGAAAAATATAATAAGCCACTGGGAACTGATTTTTAATGGTTTTAACCCTTCTGAAATTGGGATAATGTTCCCCTTTAAAAGATAACACAAGAAAAAACGAGCCAACACAACACAAACAGAGCGCGATAAAAACATTAAAAAGAATTATTGGGCCGTTACTTTAGCCGTTACTACTGTCGGAGGCAGATATTTACATATATCCAAATTTAAATGTTACTTCTTTTGATTTCATTGTCATATTACAAAACAGCTAGTGTTTTTCTTCCAAATGTGGTCTTTTGGTTGTCTGCAAAACTGTGTGCTTAACCTTGAAGTGAGGAATGTTAGAGAGAGCGATAATAAGCATTTGTTTTGGCTAGGGAGACATGACTGCCAGGGGGGGGAAGAGGGACTTAGGGGGAGAGGGTTTTGGTTCGGGAAGACAGACCATTTTGGCGGCGCGATAGAATGTTCTATGCTGGACTGGTCTCAAATGTATGTCTGCAAAGCTTCGAAAATATACAACAAAATACCTATTCTGTCTCTGGTGGTTTTTCAACTCAGCTTTAAGTGTCGTAAAAAGCTTGGGAGCGACTTGTGACTTGAATTCCCTGGGAGGAACAACTGGTCCAAAACGCAACAATTTGGGGGCTCGTATTCACATTGGTCAGTAGGGGGCAGTAGGGCGTTTCTTCCCAATTGAATGCTATCACCTGCAGACCGGAAGCGTCTTGTCATTCTGATGAGCGCGACCAGTCTGTGAACAATTGAAACGTCCTGTGTGCTTTTTCCTCCTGTATAACAGGTTAGTTTTGGTGAATCAACTCACTGAATAATATCCATGTGATCTTTATAAGTTTAAGTACACATTCTGATGGTGGAGCCTAACTCTAAAGTGTTTGTGAGTTGTAGTTTGTATTTGTGAATGAATCCAGTGCACAGCTGCAGTAATCAATACAAAAAGGCGACGTGAGTGCGCAATGTTTATATAGGAACTTCTGATCCTAATTCAGACTCCCAAATTAGAGCTCCCGTTTTCTTATTGATTTTATAATGTATATTTGTATAATGTGTGTGTTCTGAAATAGTGACAGAGAATAGAACAAGGATGGACAATTCAACCCTTAACTCAACAATGAGTAGATGAGTGTTATGTGTGTGTATACGTGTAAATAAATGAACACTGAAATTCAAGGAATGTCCGGCGGGCCAGATTGAAAAGCTTAACGGGCCACATGCGACCCCCGAGTCTTAATTTGCCAAGCTTTGTCCCAGACCAAGGATCGGCAGCCCAAAATGTTGAAAGAGCCATATAGGACCAAAAATACCTTCCAAAAAATCTTGAGCCGGTTAAAATCAGGCACTTTTAAACTTTTTTTTAGGGATATTGCATGATGGGTAAAATGTTGAAAAAAACTTCGAAAAATATACCGTATTTTCCGCACCATAAGGCGCCCTGGGTTATAAGCCGCGCCTTCAATGAACGGCATATTTCAAAACTTTGTCCACCTATAAGCCGCCCCGTGTTATAAGCCGCATCTAACTGCGCTAAAGGAATGTCAAAAAAACAGGTCAGTCAAACTTTAATAATATATTAAAACCAGCGTGATGTGGGCGCGCATGGAATCGTATATCAACATGGACGAAGCTGCGGGAAAAAAGCCACCCGGTAAACTTAAACTTACCTTAACCACTCGCTCATCTTTTCTTCATCCATCCCTTCGAGTTAGCTTTTATGATGACGCCGGCTGGAAAGGTCTCTTTTGGCAAGGTTTTCCTTTTGAATATCACCATGGGTGGAAGTTTCTGGCCATTAGCATGGCAAGCTAGAACCACAGTGAAGGATGACTTCTCATTCCCTGTGGTGCGAATATTCACCGTACGTGCTCCCGTTGTATCCACAGTGCGGTTCACAGGAATATCAGTTGCTGTGAAATAGTAATCCGTGTGCGGATGGAGGGATTGCGTCTTTTCATGAACCGGATCCCTGACGCTTAGTAGGAGCCATTTTGTGGTCTTTACAGATGTAAACACACAAAGGAAATGAAACGTACGGTAATATCCGCGCGCTTTTTCTTCTTCTACGCGGGTGGGTGGTTGCTTACTGTAGAAGAAGAAGCGCTTCCTGTTCTATGGGGGCGGGTGCTTACCTTGGCGGTTGCTTGCGTAGAAGAAGAAGCGCTTCCTGTTCTACCGGGAAAAAAGATGGCGGCTGTTTACCGTAGTTACGAGACCGAAACTTTATGAAAATTAATCTTAATATTTATCCATATATAAAGCGCACCGGGTTATAAGGCGCACTGTCAGCTTTTGAGAAAATTTGTGGTTTTTAGGTGCGCCTTGTAGTGCGGAAAATACGGTAATAAGCCACTGGGAACTGATTTTTAATGGTTTTAACCATTCTGAAATTGTGATAATGTTCCCCTTTAAAGAAGAGTAACTTGTAGCTTACTACATTTTCCAAGCACCTTGCCCATGTTAACAATATCGCTGCCACATGGCAACACATCAGCGTCCCAGGCCTCGCTATCACCGAGCAGAGCACTGGTTTGCACCGACAAAACGAGCGGAATTTATTTGAAACATTAAACCCTTTTAAAAAGGCCGTCGCATCCATTTCCCATTCAGTTACCTCCGTGATCCGATCATGGAGTCACCGCGCCATCGACGCCTCGATCGTTGGGCTATAAATACGGCAGTGAAATTACCCTCGCAAGGTCCCACCTCCCCGTCGTTTGAATGCTCTAATGTATGTGAAGCTGCCGTTAATGGTGTTACATTACCAGGAGCGCACGGAGATCACGCGAGTGCGGTTTCTTTTTTACGACTCTGAAATCTCCCTGCAGTTAAGTGTCATTCACGCAGAAAAGGCCAGGCATTTGACCTGCACACACACACACACACACACACACACACACACACACACACACACACACACACACACACACACACACAGAACCTTGTATTTGTTAGCTTCTTGAGACCTGCGAAAAATGCCTCCCTCTTTAGGACCACCCTTTCTAGATACAAACCCCGTTTCCATATGAGTTGGGAAATTGTGTTAGATGTAAATATAAACGGAATACAATGATTTGCAAATCCTTTTCAACCCATATTCAGTTGAATATGCTACAAAGACAACATATTTGATGTTCAAATTCATAAACTTTATTTTTTTTTTTTGCAAATAATAATTACCGTATTTTCCGCACTATTAGCCGCACCTAAAAACCACAAATTTACTCAAAAGCTGACAGTGCGCCTTATAACCCGGTGCGCCTTATATATGGATTAATATTAAGATTCATTTTCATAAAGTTTCGGTCTCGCAACTACGGTAAACAGCCGCCATCTTTTTTCCCCGTAGAAGAGGAAGTGCTTCTTCTTCTACGCAAGCAACCGCCAAGGTAAGCACCCGCCCCCATAGAACAGGAAGCGCTTCTTCTTCTACTGCAAGCAACCACCCGCCCGCGTAGAAGAAGAAGAAGCGCGCGGATATTACGTTTCATTTCCTTTGTGTGTTTACATCTGTAAAGACCACAAAATGGCTCCTACTAAGCGACAGGGATCCGGTTCATGAAAAGACGCAATCTCTCCATCCGCACACGGACTACTATTTCACAGCAACTGCCTAAAGACTTTCAAGAAAAGCTGGCTACTTTCCGTGCATATTGTAAAAACAAGATAGCTGAAAAAAAGATCCGGCCAGAGAACATTATCAACATGGACGAGGTTCCACTGACTTTTGATATTCCTGTGAACCGCACTGTGGATACAACGGGAGCACGTACGGTGAATATTCGCACCACAGGGAATGAGAAGTCATCCTTCACTGTGGTTCTAGCTTGCCATGCTAATGGCCAGAAACTTCCACCCATGGTGATATTCAAAAGGAAGACCTTGCCAAAAGAGACTTTTCCAGCCGGCGTCATCATAAAAGCTAACTCGAAGGGATGGATGGATGAAGAAAAGATGAGCGAGTGGTTAAGGTAAGTTTACGCGAAGAGGCCGGGTGGCTTTTTTCACGCAGCTCCGTCCATGTTGATATACGACTCCATGCGCGCCCACATCACGCTGGTTTTTAATATATTATTAAAGTTTGACTGACCTATCTGACTGTTTTTTTGACATTCCTTTAGCGCAGTTAGATGCGGCTTATAACACGGGGCGGCTTATAGGTGGACAAAGTTTTGAAATATGCCGTTCATTGAAGGCGCGGCTTATAACCCAGGGCGCCTTATGGTGCGGAAAATACGGTAACTTAGAATTTCATGGCTTCAACACGTGACAAAGTAGTTGGGAAAGGGCATGTTCACCACTGTGTTACATGGCCTTTCCTTTTAACAACACTCAGTAAACGTTTGGGAACTGAGGAGACACATTTTTGAAGCTTCTCAGGTGGAATTCTTTCCCATTCTTGCTTGATGTACAGCTTAAGTTGTTCAACAGTCCGGGGGTCTCCGTTGTCGTATTTTTGGCTTCATCGTGCGCCACACATTTTCAATGGGAGACAGGTCTGGACTACAGGCAGGCCAGTCTAGTACCCGCACTCTTTTACTATGAAGCCACGTTGATGTAACACGTGGCTTGGCATTGTCTTGCTGAAATAAGCAGGGGCGTCCATGGTAACGTTGCTTGGATGGCAACATATGTTGCTCCAAAACCTGTATGTACCTTTCAGCATTAATGGTGCCTTCACAGATGTGTAAGTTACCCATGTCTTGGGCACTAATACACCCCCATACCATCACACATGCTGCCTTTTCAACTTTGCACCTATAACAATCCGGATGGTTCTTTTCCTCTTTGGTCCGGAGGACACCACGTCCACAGTTTCCAAAATCAATTTGAAATGTGGACTCGTCAGACCACAGAACACTTTTCCACTTTGTATCAGTCCATCTTAGATGAGCTCAGGCCCAGCGAAGCCCACGGCGTTTCTGGGTGTTGTTGATAAACGGTTTTTGCCTTGCATAGGAGAGTTTTAACTTGCACTTACAGATGTAGCGACCAACTGTAGTTACTGACAGTGGGTTTCTGAAGTGTTCCTGAGCCCATGTGGTGATATCCTTTACACACTGATGTCGCTTGTTGATGCGGTACAGCCTGAGGGATGGAAGGTCACGGGCTTAGCTGCTTACGTGCAGTGATTTCTCCAGATTCTCTGAACCCTTTGATGATATTACGGAGCGTAGATGGTGAAATCCCTAAATTCCTTGCAATAGCTGCTTGAGAAAGGTTTTTCTTAAACTGTTCAACAATTTGCTCACGCATTTGTTGACAAAGTGGTGACCCTCGCCCCATCCTTGTTTGTGAATGACTGAGCATTTCATGGAATCTACTTTTATACCCAATCATGGCACCCACCTGTTCCCAATTAGCCTGCACACCTGTGGGATGTTCCAAATAAGTGTTTGATGAGCATTCCTCAACTTTATCAGTATTTATTGCCACCTTTCCCAGCTTCTTTGTCACGTGTTGCTGGCATCAAATTCTAAAGTTAATGATTATTTGCAAAAAAAAAAAATGTTTATGAGTTTGAACATCAAATATGTTGTCTTTGTAGCATATTCAACTGAATATGGGTTGAAAAGGATTTGCAAATCATTGTATTCCGTTTATATTTACATCTAACACAATTTCCCAACTCATATGGAAATGGGGTTTGTATATAAAGATTTGTATTTACAACATGAATAATACATACATACTGTGCAAATATAAAAAAAACTTGTTGTGAAAAATGAGATGGAAATTAACAAAAAAAAGGTCACAATTTCAAAAGAAAAACTTGGAATTTTGGCAGTGTGATAATAAAAGTCGTCATTTTACTCAACGCAAGTCAACATTTTTCAAAACAAACTGAACATTTGTGCAATATTATGATAAAGTTGGGATTGTACATAATGACAGTCACAATTTTACAGGAAAATCTTAACATTTTGGCAATTTTATGAAAAGAGTCGTCATTTTACTCGACAAAAGTCACAATTTTATAAGAAAACTTAAACATTTTGGCAATGTTATAATAATAATTGGCGAAAATATGACAAAAGTCATAATTCTACTAAAAAAATGTCCCTAGTTTACAAGAACAACAAAAAAAATGGGCAATATTGTATCACAAGTCAGAATTGTATATGACAAATGTCACCATTTTGCATTAAAAAGTAATCATTTTACATAAAAAAATAATATTTTTTACGAGGAAAATATTGCAATATTACAGAAGCAGAAAGAATATGGGAAATCGTTCCCAATTTTATAAGAAAAAAGTCGACACATTGTGAGAAAAAGACTGCTTTCAGTTCATTTATTATTTTTTTTAGATTTTTTTGTTTTTTTGTTTACTTCAAGTTATTACAGTAAGTCTCTATGTACATATCATTATTTGTTTGGTTTTGTTAATTTTGGCCAAAGGGGGTGCATTTCAATTTCTTACACACACTTGTTATTTCATATGTTGGCCAGAGGGGGAGCACTTCAAATTTTTACCAAAAACTTGTTGTTTCATATGTTGACCAGACGGGGGAGCACTTTTAAAACCGACACACAGTCATTTTGAAAAATCCCTCCTTTTTGGGACCACCCTAATTTTGATAGATTTCACCACCAGGGGTGCTAATGAGACATTCTCTATTAGATGCAATGGTTTTCCGTATTGGGACCATGATTTATGTTCTAACTTGTTTACCGGCCTTTAAATGGACGGTACTTTTCCTTGTTGATGTCTCAAGAAGGGTAGAAAAACAAGAACACACACACACACACACACACACACGCACCCACACACACACACACACACACACACACACACATCCTTGTATTCGTTACCTTCTTGAGACCTCCGAAAAATGCCTCCCTCTTTAGGACCACCCTTTCTAGATATATAAAGATTTGTATTTACAACATGAATAATATATACATACTGTTCGAATATAAAAAAGCTTGTTGTGAAAAATTATTTGGAAATTCACAAGAAAAAGGTCACAATTTCAAAAGAAAAACTTAGAATTTTGGCAGTGTGGTAATAAAAGTCATAATTTTACTCAACGCAAGTCAACATTTTTCAAGACAAACTGAACATTTGTGCAATATTATGATAAAAGTTGGATTTGTACTCAATGAACAGTCACAATTTTACAGGAAAAGCTTAACATTTTGGCAATTTTATGAAAAGAGTCAACATTTTATGAGAACAACTTAAAAATGTTGGCAATAACATAATAATAATCATCGGAATTTTACTTGGCGAAATTATGACAAAAGTCATCATTTTACTCAAAAAATTTCACTATTTTACAAGAACAAAAAAAAAAGGGCAATATTGTAACACAAGTCAGAATTGTATATGACAAATGTCACCATTTTGCATTAAAAAGTAATAATTTTACATAAAAAAAGTAATATTTTTTATGAGGAAAATATTGCAATATAACAGAAGCAGAAAGAATATGCGAAATTGTTCCCAATTTCATAAGAAAAAAGTTGACACATTGTGAGAAAAAGACTGCTTTTAGTTCATTTATAATTTTTTTAGATTTTTTGTTTTTTTGTTTACTTCAATTTATTACAATATGTCTCTATGTACATATCATTTTTTGTTTTGTTTTGTTAATTTTGGCCAAAGGGGGTGCATTTCAATTTCTTACACACACTTGTTATTACATATGTTGGCCAGAGGGGGAGCACTTCAAATTTTTACCAAAAACTTGTTGTTTCATATGTTGACCAGACGGGGGAGCACTTTTAAAACCGACACACAGTCAATTTGAAAAATCCCTCCTTTTTGGGACCACCCTAATTTTGATAGATTTCACCACCAGGGGTGCAAATGAGACATTCTCTATTAGATGCAATGGTTTTCCGTATTGGGACCATGATTTATGTTTTAACTTGTTTACCGGTCCTCATATGGAAGGTACTTTTCCTTGTTGATGTCTCAAGAAGGGTAGAAACACAAGAACACACACACACACACACACACACACACAAACACACACGCTCACACACACACACACACACACACACATCCTTGTATTTGTTACCTTCTTGAGACCTCCAAAAAAATGCCTCCCTCTTTAGGATCACCCTTTCTAGATATATAAAGATGTGTATTTACAACATGAATAATATATACATACTATGCAAATATAAAAAAGCTTGTTGTGAAAATTCACAGGAAAAAGGTCACAATTTCAAAAGAAAAACTTAGAATTTTGGCAGTATTATAATAAAAGTCATCATTTTACTCAACGCAAGTCAACATTTTTCAAGACAAACTGAACATTTGTGCAATATTATGATAAAAGTTGGAATTGTACTCAATAAACAGTCACCATTTTACAGGAAAAGCTTAACATTTTGGCAATTTTATGAAAAGAGTCGTAATTTTACTCGACAAAAGTCCAAATTTTATGAGAAAAACTTTAAAATGTTGGCAATATTATAATAATAATCATCGGAATTTTACTTGGCAAAATTATGACAAAAGTCATCATTTTTCTCAAAAAATTTCACTATTTTACAAGAACAACAAAAAAAATGGGCAATATTGTAACACAAGTCAGAATTGTATATGACAAATGTCACCATTTTGCATTAAAAAGTAATAATTTTACATTAAAAAGTAATATTTTTTACGAGAAAATTTTGCAATATTACAGAAACATTAAGAATATGAGAAATTGTACCCAATTTTATAAGAAAAAAGTTGACACATTGTGAGAAAAAGACTGCTTTTAGTTAATTTATAATTTTTTTTAGATTTTTTGTTTTTTTGTTTACTTCAAGTTATTACAGTATTTCTCTATATACATATTTTTTTTGTTTTGTTTTGTTAATTTTGGCAAAAGGGGTCACAATTCAATTTCTTACACACACTTGTTATTACATATTTTGGCCAGAGGGGGAGCACTTCAAATTTTTACAAACACTTGTTGTTTCATATGTTGACCATACGGGGGGGAGCACTTTTAAAACTGACGCACAGTCAATTTGAAAAATCCCTCCTTTTTGGGACCACACTAATTTTGATAGATTTCACCACCAGGGGTGCTAATGAGACATTCTCTATTAGATGCAATGGTTTTCCGTATTGGGACCATGATTTATGTTCTAACTTGTTTACCGGCCCTTATATGGACGGTATTTTTCCTTGTTGATTTTCTCAAGAAGGGTAGAAACACAAGAACACACACACACACACACACACACACACACACACACACACACACACACACACACACACACACACTCACACACACATCTTTGTATTTGTTACCTTCTTGAGACCTCCAAAAAAATGCCTCCCTCTTTAGGACTACCCTTTCTAGATATATAAAGATGTGTATTTACAACATGAATACTATATACATACTGTTCAAATATAAAAAAGCTTGTTGTGAAATTTTTTTGGGAAATTCACAAGAAAAAGGTCACAATTTCAAAAGAAAAACTTAGAATTTTGGCAGTGTGGTAATAAAAGTCGTCATTTTACTCAACGCAAGTCAACATTTTTCAAGACAAACTGAACATTTGTGCAATATTATGATAAAAGTTGGAATTCTACTCAATAAACAGTCACAATTTTACAGGAAAAAGCTTAACATTTTGGCAATTTTATGAAAAGAGTCAAAATTTTATGAGAACAACTTAAAAACGTTGGCAATAACATAATTAATAATCATCGGAATTTTACTTGGCGAAATTATGACAAAAGTCATAATTTTACTCAAAGAATTTCACTATTTTACAAGAACAACAAAAAAATGGGCAATATTGTAACACAAGTCAGAATTGTAAATGACAAATGTCACCATTTTGCATTAAAAAGTAATAATTTTACATTAAAAAGTAATATTTTTTACGAGAAAATATTGCAATTAACAGAAGCAGAAAGAATATGGGAAATTGTTCCCAATTTTATTAGAAAAAAGTCGACACATTGTGAGAAAAAGACTGCTTTTAGTTAATTTATAAAATTTTTAGATTTTTTGTTTTTTTGTTTACTTCAAGTTATTACAGTAAGTCTCTATGTACATATCATTATTTGTTTGGTTTTGTTAATTTTGGCCAAAGGGGGCGCATTTCAATTTCTTACACACACTTGTTATTACATATGTTGGCCAGAAGGGGGGCACTTCAAATTTTTACAAACACTTGTTGTTTCATATGTTGACCATACGGGGGGGGGAGCACTTTTAAAACTGACGCACAGTCAATTTGAAAAATCCCTACTTTTTGGGACCACCCTAATTTTGACAGATGTCACCACCAGGGGTGCAAATGAGACATTCTCTATTAGATGCAATGGTTTTCCTTATTGGGACCATGATTTATGTTCTAACTTGTTTACCGGCCCTCATATGGAAGGTACTTTTCCTTGTTGATGTTTCAAGAAGGCTAGACAATGCCAAGCCACATTCAGCACGTGTTACAACAGCGTGGCTCCGTAAAAAAAAGAGTGCGGGTACTTTCCTGGCCCGCCTGCAGTCCAGACCTGTCTCCCATCGAAAATGTGTGGCGCATAATGAAGCGTAAAATACGACAGCGGAGACCCCGGACTGTTGAACGACTGAAGCTCTACATAAAACAAGAATGGGAAATAATTCCACTTTCAAAGCTTCAACAATTAGTTTCCTCAGTTCCCAATCGTTTATTGAGTGTTGTTAAAAGAAAAGGTGATGTGAACATGCCCTTTCCCAACTACTTTGGCACGTGTTGCAGCCATGAAATTCTAAGTTTATGATTATTTGCAAACAAAAAAAAAGTTTATGAGTTTGAACATCAAATATGTTGTCTTTGTAGTGCATTCAATTGAATATGGGTTGAAAAGGATTTGCAAATCATTGTATTCCGTTTATATTTACATCTAACACAATTTCCCAACTCATATGGAAACGGGGTTTGTAGTATGTTCACCATTTTATTCAAGGCAGTTCCCCTTTAAGAAGTGCATTTGCATGCATTGCATTGGAATACATCTATTTAAGAAATGCCTTATTGGCGCACATTATTTCCAGGCATTTGCAGGCCACACCCATAAAATGAACTGGCAGGCCCGATTTGGCCCCCGGGGGCCTTGAGTTTAGCACCTGTGCACGAGGCCACGGTGCAGCAAGACAGTTTTTTTGCTGTCACCTCAATCAATCTATAATCGAGTATAATTTCAGTTCGTTGGGTGTACGACTTCAGAGATGACTTTAGAAACAGCTGTTATTCAGCTTCAAGCAAGTACACTGGAAAGTAGTAAATTATGTAACTTTTTTTTGTTGTTGTTGCCATCTGTACTGTATGAGATCTCTAAAGCTCTCCTACAAGAATGCCACAAACTGTAGAAGCTCTCTGAAGATTATGATATGTTTTATGACACATTTTTCTTCGGTTCAGCAGTCATAGTCTTTGACAAGCCGGTGGAGGCTGGGGGGGTTTTGCAGCTATCTTTAACGCAAAACACAGACCTCATTTTCAATATAGCGGTACTGTAGTAGTGTTTTCTTTTGATGCAATGTTTTGCCAACACTTTGTCCCCGTTTTCGACTATACAGGTAAAAGCCAATAAATTAGAATATTTTGAAAAACTTGATTTATTTCAGTAATTGCATTCAAAAGGTGTAACTTGTACATTATATTTATTCATTGCACACAGACTGATGCATTCAAATGTTTATTTCATTTAATTTTGATGATTTGAAGTGGCAACAAATGAAAATCCCAAATTCCGTGTGTCACAAAATTAGAATATTACTTAAGGCTAATACAAAAAAGGGATTTTTAGAAATGTTGGCCAACTGAAAAGTATGAAAATGAAAAATATGAGCATGTACAATACTCAATACTTGGTTGGAGCTCCTTTTGCCTCAATTACTGCGTTAATGCGGCGTGGCATGGAGTCGATGAGTTTCTGGCACTGCTCAGGTGTTATGAGAGCCCAGGTTGCTCTGATAGTGGCCTTCAACTCTTCTGCGTTTTTGGGTCTGGCATTCTGCATCTTCCTTTTCACAATACCCCACAGATTTTCTATGGGGCTAAGGTCAGGGGAGTTGGCGGGCCAATTTAGAACAGAAATACCATGGTCCGTAAACCAGGCACGGGTAGATTTTGCGCTGTGTGCAGGCGCCAAGTCCTGTTGGAACTTGAAATCTCCATCTCCATAGAGCAGGTCAGCAGCAGGAAGCATGAAGTGCTCTAAAACTTGCTGGTAGACGGCTGCGTTGACCCTGGATCTCAGGAAACAGAGTGGACCGACACCAGCAGATGACATGGCACCCCAAACCATCACCCAACCATGCAAATTTTGCATTTCCTTTGGAAATCGAGGTCCCAGAGTCTGGAGGAAGACAGGAGAGGCACAGGATCCACGTTGCCTGAAGTCTAGTGTAAAGTTTCCACCATCAGTGATGGTTTGGGGTGCCATGTCATCTGCTGGTGTCGGTCCACTCTGTTTCCTCAGATCCAGGGTCAACGCAGCCGTCTACCAGCAAGTTTTAGAGCACTTCATGCTTCCTGCTGCTGACCTGCTCTATGGAGATGGAGATGAAAATTCTGTCCATAAAAGTTATGAACAGAATCGGTGACAAAGGGCAGCCTTGGCGGAGTCCAACCCTCACTGGAAACGTGTCCGACTTACTACCGGCAATGCGGACCAAGCTCTGGCACTGATCATACAGGGAGCGGACTGCCACAATCAGACAGTCCGATACCCCGTACTCTCTGAGCACTCCCCACAGGACTTCCCGAGGGACACGGTCGAATGCCTTCTCCAAGTCCACAAAACACATGTAGACTGGTTGGGCAAACTCCCATGCACCCTCAAGGACCCTGCCGAGTGTATAGAGCTGGTCCACAGTTCCACGACCAGGACGAAAACCACACTGTTCCTCCTGAATCCGAGGTTCGACTATCCGGCGTAGCCTCCTCTCCAGTACACCTGAATAGACCTTACCGGGAAGGCTGAGGAGTGTGATCCCACGATAGTTAGAACACACCCTCCGGTTCCCCTTCTTAAAGAGAGGAACCACCACCTCGGTCTGCCAATCCAGTGGTACCGCCCCCGATGTCCACGCGATGCTGCAGAGTCTTGTCAACCAAGACAGCCCCACAGCATCCAGAGCCTTAAGGAACTCCGGGCGGATCTCATCCACCCCCGGGGCCTTGCAACCGAGGAGCTTTTTAACTACCTCAGCAACCTCAGCCCCAGAAATAGGAGAGCCCACCACAGACTCCCCAGGCACTGCTTCCTCATAGGAAGACGTGTTGGTGGGATTGAGGAGGTCTTCGAAGTATTCCCTCCACCGATCCACAACATCCGCAGTCGAGGTCAGCAGAACACCATCCTCGCCATACACGGTGTTGATAGTGCACTGCTTTCCCTTCCTGAGGCGGCGGATGGTGGTCCAGAATTGCTTCGAAGCCGTCCGGAAGTCGTTTTCCATGGCCTCACCGAACTCCTCCCATGTCCGAGTTTTTGCCTCTGCGACCGCTGAAGCCGCACACCGCTTGGCCTGTCGGTACTTGTCCGCTGCCTCAGGAGTCCTATGAGCCAAAAGAACCCGATAGGACTCCTTCTTCAGCTTGACGGCATCCCTCACCGCCGGTGTCCACCAACGAGTTCTAGGATTACCGCCACGACAAGCACCAACTACCTTGCGGCCACAGCTCCAATCAGCCGCCTCGACAATAGAGGCGCGGAACATGGTCCATTCGGACTCAATGTCCAGCACCTCCCTCGTGACATGTTCAAAGTTCTTCCGGAGGTGGGAATTGAAACTCTCTCTGACAGGAGACTCTGCCAGACGTTCCCAGCAAACCCTCACAATGCGTTTGGGCCTGCCAGGTCTGTCCGGCATCCTCCCCCACCATCGCAGCCAACTCACCACCAGGTGGTGATCGGTAGAAAGCTCCGCCCCTCTCTTCACCCGAGTGTCCAGAACATGAGGCCGCAAATCCGATGACACAACTACAAAGTCGATCATGGAACTGCGGCCTAGGGTGTCCTGGTGCCAAGTGCACATATGGACACCCTTATGTTTGAACATGGTGTTCGTTATGGACAATCTGTGACGGGCACAAAAGTCCAATAACATAACACCGCTCGGGTTCAGATCCGGGCAGCCATTCTTCCCAATCACGCCTCTCCAGGTTTCACTGTCGCTGCCAACATGAGCATTGAAGTCCCCCAGTAGAACGAGGGAATCACCCGGGGGAGCACTCTCAAGTACTCCCTCGAGTGAATCCAAAAAGGGTGGGTACTCTGAGCTGCGGTTTGGCGCGTAAGCGCAAACCACAGTCAGGACCCGTTCCCCCACCCGAAGGCGGAGGGAAGCTACCCTCTCGTCCACCGGGTTGAACTCCAACGTACAGGCTCTGAGCCGGGGGGAAACAAGAATTGCCACCCCAGCCCGTCGCCTCTCACTGCCGGCAACGCCAGAGTGGAAGAGAGTCCAGCCCCTCTCGAGAGAACTGGTTCCAGAGCCCTTGCTGTGCGTCGAAGTGAGTCCGACTATATCTAGCCGGAACTTCTCCACCTCGCGCACTAGCTCAGGCTCCTTCCCCCCCAGCGAGGTGACGTTCCACGTCCCAAGAGCTAGCTTCTGTAGCCGAGGATCGGACCGCCAAGTGCCCTGCCCTTGGCTGCCGCCCAGCTCACATTGCACCCGACCTCTATGACCCCTACTATGGGTGGTGAGCCCATTGGAGGGGGGACCCACGTTGCCTCTTCGGGCTGTGCCCGGCCGGGCCCCATGGGGACAGGCCCGGCCACCAGGCGCTCGCCATCGTGCCCCACCTCCGGGCCTGGCTCCAGAGGGGGGCCCCGGTGACCCGCGTCCGGACAAGGGAAATCTGGGTTCCTTGCTTGTTTTCTTCATAGAGGTCTTCGAGCTGCTCTTTGTCTGATCCCTCACCTAGGACCAGTTTGTCTTGGGAGACCCTACCAGGGGGCATAAAGCCCCCGGACAACATAGTTCCCTCTGAGCTGCCACATTAACGTGGTAGAGGAGTTTGCGTGTCCCAATGATCCTAGGAGCTACTCACTACAGTGTTAAAAAATAAATTATCTTTTTTTTTTTTACTGTTTACTTTTAACACAACAGTCTTGAGGTCAACTTCAGATCTATCCGTCAATTATAACTTTTATTTTTGTTTATGTGTTTTGTTTGTTCGTTTTAGGCCCTTCTATGTTGGCAAACACAAAATATGCAACATTTTACCCCCAAAATATCTCAAAGTGGAATATTTATTGTGACGCAATTGTAGCCTCGAATAGGTCAATAATTCATAATGACATTGATTTTGAATCATTATTATTTTTTCAAAGAAAGAAACAGCTTACATGACAGCTTTGTGTTATTAGAGTCAATATTGCAACATTTCCTTGCTACATTTCAACCTGTTTGCTCTTTCATACCACTTTTTATGTTTTTAATTTTTCTTAATCGTATTTTTAGAATGTGCCGTGGGGCCGTTAAAAAAAATTACCTGTGGGCTGCAAATGGCCCCCGGGCCGCACTTTGGACCACCCCTGCTTTAAACGATCTAATTTCAATGACAATCTGGTCTGGTGAAGATAAGGTCCTATTTTTATTTTTATTTTTTATTCAAAACAATTAAAATTATTGAACAAAAAAGAAAGTTAAATAAAATAAAAACAGCTACATAGAAATGTGTAGTTAATGAAAATGAGTAAAATTAACTGTTAAAGGTTAGTACTATTAGTATCCCTTGCAGACTGTATTGATATATGTTGTAGGAACCAGAATATTAATAACAGAAGGAAACAACCCTTTTGTGTGAATAATGTGTGAATGAGTGAAAATGAGTGTAAATGGGGCTGGGGGGAGGGGGGAGTTAGGCTTTTTGGGTTGGTGCACTAACTGTAAGTGTATCTTGTGTTTTTTATGTTAATGTAATAATAAAAAAAACACCTAAAAATAAAATGTTTCTGTCAAAATTTAAAAAATTTATAAATTTAATAAGAAATTTATGAGAAATGTGTTGCCAAACATTGTGCTGAATAAACTGGTGTCATTTCGAAGAATCGAGTGTCCAAACACAGAACCCCACATGTTGGTGACTCAGTGCTGTCGTCTTATTAATACACTATTGAGTCCGACCCCTTATTACAAAACGTGCACGTGTCATTTGGCTCTCGATTCCCCAGCACCGCTGTCCCTCTATGACAGGGGTGTCCAAAGTGCGGAACCGGGGACCATTTGCGGCCCGCGGCTCAATTTTTATCGGCCCGCGACACATTCTATAGACCAGTGTTTTTCAACCTTTTTTGAGTCAAGGCACATTTTTTGCGGCTTCTGTACGCACACACGAGTGAATGCAACGCATACTTCATCAACAGTGATACAGGTTACACTGAGGGTGGAAGTATAAAAAACGTTGACACTGTTACAAATATGCGCCACACTGTGAACCCACACCAAACAAGAATGACAAACACATTTCGGGAGAACATCCGCACCGTAACACAACATAAACATAACAGAACAAATACCCAGAACTCTTTGCAGCACAAACTCTTCCGGGACGCTACAAGGTGTGTGTGTGTGGGGATGAGGTTTGGTGGTAAGGGGGGGGTGTATTTTGTAGCGTCCCGGAAGAGTTAGTGCTGCAAAGGATTCTGGGTATTTGTCCTGTTGTGTTTATGTTGTGTTACGGTGCGGATGTTTGTCATTCTTGTTTGGTGTGGATTCACAGTGTGGCGTATATTTCTAACAGTGTTAAAGTTTTTTATACTGCCACCCTCAGTGTAACCTGTATCGCTGTTGATGAAGTATGCGTTGCATTCACTCGTGTGTGGGTACAGAAGCCGCACATATCTTGTGACTGGGTCCGAACGATGTTGGAATGGATGAAAAGCGGACGTGAAGATAGCTCGTAGAGTACGTTAAAGGCAGTGCATTTAAGGCACGCCCCCAAGACTGTGGTCCGGGTGGACTACGAGATATAATGACTGATGAACACCTTCGTTCGATAATGAAGGTTGCCTCAGCTCAAAGCCTGAGCCCCGACATTAATGAACTAGCATCCAAGAAAAGATGGCAGGTATCTGGCTTGGGCACATCAGATTAGATCAGTGTGTTGCATATTTTGTGTGTTATTACATATTTTGGCCAGAGGGGGAGCACTTCAAATGTTTACAAACACTTATTGTTTCATATGTTGACCAGACGGGGGAGCACTTTTAAAACCAACACACAGTCATTTTGAAAAATCCCTCCTTTTTGGGACCACCCTAATTTTGATAGATTTCACCACCAGGGGTGCAAATGAGACATTCTCTATTAGATGCAATGGTTTTCCGTATTGGGACCATGATTTATGTTCTAACTTGTTTACCGGCCCTTATATGGACGGTATTTTTCCTTGTTGATGTCTCAAGAAGGGTAGAAACACAAGAACACACACACACACACACACCCACACACACACACACACACACACACACATCCTTGTATTTGTTACCTTCTTGAGACCTCCAAAAAAATGCCTCCCTCTTTAGGACCACCCTTTCTAGATATATAAAGATTTGTATTTACAACATGAATAATATGTACATACTATGCAAATATAAAAAAGCTTCTTGTGAAAATTCACAAGAAAAAGGTCACAATTTCAAAAGAAAAACTTAGAATTTTGGCAGTATTATAATAAAAGTCATCATTTTACTCAACACAAGTCAACATTTTTCAAGACAAACTGAACATTTGTGCAATATTATGATAAAAGTTGGATTTGTACTCAATAAACAGTCACAATTTTACAGGAAAAAGCTTAACATTTTGGCAATTTTATGAAAAGAGTCGTAATTTTATTCGACAAAAGTCCAAATTTTATGAGAAAAACTTTAAAATGTTGGCAATAACATAATAATAATCATCGGAATTTTACTTGGCGAAATTATGACAAAAGTCATAATTTTTCTCAAAAAATGTCATTATTTTACAAGAACAACAAAAAAAATGGGCAATATTGTAACACAAGTCAGAATTGTATATGACAAATGTCACCATTTTGCATTAAAAAGTCATAATTTTACATGAAAAAGTAGTATTTTTTACGAGGAAAATATTGCAATATTACGGAAACAGAAAGTATAAGGGAAAATGTTCCCAATTTTATCAGAAAAAGTCAACACATTGTGAGAAAAAAGACTGCTCTTAGTTAATTTATCATTTTTTTTAGATTGTTTGTTTTTGAGCAGTTTAAAGTCCTGAATGGTTGTTTTATTCATTGTTTTTTTTGTTTTTTCAAATTTATTAGCCTGTGGAAAAAGTTAATGTTGATATTTACCTCAGAAGGCTGCAAATAGAAAAAAGGCATTCCATTTTTATTTAAATTGTATTTGATATGCCATTGATATTTTTTTATTATTATTATAATTGTAACCGAGCGTTCTGGGTTCGCATATTCCATGTACTGATACAATATAATAATAAAATAATAAATGGGAGTCATGAGAGCAGGTCCGGTCTCCACCACTTCTTTAATGTCATCTCCACACTTATAGACTTCTTACGTCACAGCCCTACGGCAACTCTGGAGGGATAAAACTCCTTCTCCTTACCTAACACTCCGGTAACTTGGGACACCCTGAACTGTTTGTTACATAATTATTTGAAACTCGATTTTGCATGTCACTATAAAGTTATATTCAATGCAAAACTTGTTTGGGTCCCTATTAAAAGGTTAATTTGTTCAACTTTGGCCCGCGGCTTTGTTCAGTTTTACATTTTGGCCCACTCTGTATTTGAGTTTGACACCCATGCCTTAGAACAATGCTTGTGCATCATGCAAACGTGTGTGGGAGTGCAGGGTTTGAATGTTAGCCTGGGAAGAACCACTGCTTGCAGGCTGCACAGAGAAGGGAAGCAGCAGGGGGGAGAGAGAGAGAGAGAGAGAGAGAGGGAGGGAGGAAAGTGGGAAGGGAGTGTTGCAGCTGAAACCAGAGAAGGGACCAGGCCCGACTGTGGGCCCGACGCCCTGCAGCCTCCCTCAAGTCTTCATGTGATCCCTTCTCCAGAAGCCAAGCAGCAGAGGAAATGTCAGTCTTCCAGTCTTGCCAGGAAGCCTCCATGCCCAAACAAGGAGCTTCCTGTCCTGACACAGCTCTTCCTGTCTGCTATGTAAGGACTTTCCTTCCTCCTCTTCTTGCTGCTCCTCCTTTCTGGCTTGTTAGTCTGCGCTTTGGCAAAGTGCCTCAGTGCAATCCTTTTTTTTTGTTCAGTGACCTCTTCCTAGGTGCGTTTATGTACTCCTTGTAGCGCTTTACTTTGTTCAATTTGACAACATCTGTCACTTCCACAGATTCAGTTTACTTCAGTGAAATTATAAATAATGTCTTGGCGATGTCAGGGGAAGCAGTGCAGTGTCAACACCGTGTATGGTGGGGATGTTGCTCTGCTGACCTCGACTGCGGATGTTGTGGATCGGTGGAGGGAATACTTCGAAGACCTCCTCAATCCTACCAGCATGTCTTCCTATAAGGAAACAGGGCCTGGGGAATCTGTGGTGGGCTCTCCTATTTCTGGGGCTGAGGTTGCCGAGGTAGTTAAAAAGCTCCTCGGTGGCAAGGCCCCGGGGGTGGATGAGATCCGCCCGGAGTTCCTTAAGGCTCTGGATGCTGTGGGGTTGACAAGACTCTGCAACATCGCGTGGACATCGGGGGCGGTACCTCTGGATTGGCAGACCGGGATGGTGGTTCCTCTCTTTAAGAAGGGGAACCGGAGGGTGTGTTCCAACTATCGTGGGATCACACTCCTCAGCCTTCCCGGTAAGGTCTATTCAGGTGTACTGGAGAGGAGGCTACGCCGGATAGTCGAACCTCGGATTCAGGAGGAACAGTGTGGTTTTCGTCCTGGTCGTGGAACTGTGGACCAGCTCTATACTCTCGACAGGGTCCTTGAGGGTGCATGGGAGTTTGCCCAACCAGTCTACATGTGCTTTGTGGACTTGGAGAAGGCATTCGACCGTGTCCCACGGGAAGTCCTGTGGGGAGTGCTCGGAGAGTATGGGGTAACGGACTGTCTTATTGTGGCAGTTCGCTCCCTGTATAATCAGTGTCAGAGCTTGGTCCGCATTGCCGGTAGTAAGTCGGACACGTTTCCAGTGAGGGTTGGACTCCGCCAAGGCTGCCCTTTGTCACCCATTCTGTTCATAACTTTTATGGACAGAATTTCTAGGCGCAGTCAGGGCGTTGAGGGGATCTGGTTTGGTGGCTGCAGGATTAGGTCACTGCTATTTGCAGATGATGTGGTCCTGATGGCTTCCTCCGGCCAAGATCTTCAGCTCTCACTGGATCGGTTCGCAGCCGAGTGTGAAGCGACTGGGATGGGAATCAGCACCTCCAAGTCCGAGTCCATGGTTCTCTCCCGGAAAAGGGTGGAGTGCCATCTCCGGGTTGGGGAGGAGATCTTGCCCCAAGTGGAGGAGTTCAAGTACCTCGGAGTCTTGTTCACGAGTGGGGGAAGAGTGGATCGTGAGATCGACAGGCGGATCGGTGCGGCGTCTTCAGTAATGCGGACGCTGTATCGATCCGTTGTGGTGAAGAAGGAGCTGAGCCGGAAGGCAAAGCTCTCGATTTACCGGTCGATCTACGTTCCCATCCTCACCTATGGTCATGAGCTTTGGGTCATGACCGAAAGGACAAGATCACGGGTACAAGCGGCCGAAATGAGTTTCCTCCGCCGAGTGGCGGGGCTCTCCCTTAGAGATAGGGTGAGAAGCTCTGCCATCCGGGGGGAGCTCAAAGTAAAGCCGCTGCTCCTCCACATCGAGAGGAGCCAGATGAGGTGGTTCGGGCATCTGGTCAGGATGCCACCCGAACGCCTCCCTAGGAAGGTGTTTCGGGCACGTCCGACCAGTAGGAGGCCACGGGGAAGACCCAGGACACGCTGGGAAGACTATCTCTCCCGGCTGGCCTGGGAACGCCTCGGGATCCCCCAGGAGGAGCTGGACGAAGTGGCTGGGGAGAGGGAAGTCTGAGCTTCCCTGCTTAAGCTGCTGCCCCCGCGACCCGACCTCGGATAAGCGGAAGAAGATGGATGGATGGATGGATGGATGTCTGCTGGTTTGGTGGAGCAACTTTTTCTTTGAGAACTGAAGAACATGTTAATTTGCCAGTTTAAATGTCTTTATTAGAACCATTTCATCCATCTTTTATTAGGGACCGAGTCCCTTTGGGACAGAGGACCCTATTGCATTTCTAGCGTTTTATTATTATACCGCCGCCTCTTTGAGCTGTAATTTGACCCCCTTAACATGCTTCAAAACTCACCAAATTGGACACACACATCAGGACTCGCGGAAATTGCGATCTAATCAAAAAAACCAAACCCCAAAACTCAAAATTGCCCCCTAGGAAGAAAACACAGACACAACTGCCTCTAACTCCCAGTAGGAATGTCGTAGAGACATGAAACAAAAACCTCTATGTAGGTCTCACTTAGACCTATATTTCATCAGAGGTGGGTAGAGTAGCCAGAAATTGTACTCAAGTAAGAGTACTGTTACTTTAGTGATTTATTACTCAAGTAAAAGTAAGGAGTAGTCACCCAAATATTTACTTGAGTAAAAGTAAAAAGTATGTTGTGAAAAAACTACTCAAGTACTGAGTAACTGATGAGTAACATACACACTCATATATATATATTTAGATATATATATATATATATATATATATATATATATATATATATATATATATATATATGTCTTAATAAGGTTATCCAAAAAATAGTGCTCGATACCGTAGTAGAGCGCAATATATGTATGTGTGGGAAAAAAATCACAAGACTATTTCATCTCTACAGGCCTGTTTCATGAGGGGGGGTACCCCCAATCATCAGGAGATTTTAATGGGAGCATTCGCATACCATGGTTTATATAGGGCACAGAGTGGGTGGGTACAGGCTGGTGTAGGGGCGTGGTGATTGGCTCATGTGTTACCTAGGAGGTGTTTCCGTCTATGGCGGCATGCTGTTACAATTTCGCTGCGCTTGTTGAGGGATGACAGGTCTGGACGGTAAATAATAAACAGTTTCTCTTTCAAGCATAGGTTGCATCTTTTATTATCACTATTGTAAGGTGTGCTGGATGCAAGAATTTGCCATGTTATTGAATATTCAACATTATTGTCTTTGAGGTCCCAAATGTGTTTGCTGAGTTCTGTGGTATTTCGCAGGTTTTGGTTCCTGAAAGAAGCCTTGTGATTGTTCCATCTGGTTTTGAATTCTCCCTCGGTTGATCCTACATATGTGTCGGATGTGTTAATGTCCTTGCGTATTACCTTAGATTGGTAGACAACTGATGTTTGTAAGCACCCCCCGTTGAGAGGGCAATCAGGTTTCTTTCGACAGTTACAGCCTTTGTTGGTTTTGGAGTCGCTCTGTCTGGGGGCCGACGGCTCATTTGCAATTGTTTTGTTGTGGTTTGAGATGATTTGCCGTATATTGTTCATGCAGCTGTAGCTCAATTTAATGTTGTTCTTGTTGAATACTTTTCTTAGGGTGTTGCCTTTGGGAAAGTGTTTGTCAATCAGATTGAGGAATTTGTGTCCAATGTTAGTTGAGACGTTTTTGCTGTATGGGGGGTTGTACCAGATGATGTCGTTTCGTTTTCTGTTCTTTTTTGCCTGGTTTCCTGGCGTGGGTTCAAAGCGGATACAATTTCACCCTCAGAACAAAAATTTTAAAAGAAATTCAAAATACTTTGAAATAAGATTTAAATTTGATTTTACAGATTTTCTAGATTTGCCAGAATAATTTTTTTGAATTTTAATCATAGTAAGTTTGAAGAAATATTTCACAAATATTCTTCGTCGAAAAAACAGAAGCTAAAATATTTATTATTCTTTAAAATAAAAAATAAATACATTTACTTGAACATTGATTTCAATTGTCAGGAAAGAAGAGGAAGAAATTTAAAAGGTAAAAAGGTATATTTGTTTAAAAATCCTAAAATCATTTTTAAGGTTGTATTTTTTCTCTAAAATTGTATTTCTAAAAGTAATAAGAAGCAAAGTAAAAAAAATAAATGAATTTATTTAAACAAGTGAAGACCCATCCATCCATCCATTTTCTACCGCTTATTCCAAGTGAAGACCAAGTCTTTAAAATATTTTCTTGGATTTTCAAATTCTATTTGAGTTTTGTCTCTTTTAGAATTAAAAATGTCGAGCAAAGCGAGACCAGCTTGCTAGTAAATAAATACAATTTAAAAAATAGAGGCAGCTCACTGGTAAGTGCTGCTCTTTGAGCTATTTTTAGAACAGGCCAGCGGGCGACTGATCTGGTCCTTACGGGCTACCTGGTGACCGCGGGCACCGCGTTGGTGACCCCTGCCCTAGTATATACAATAATATAAACCAAGTCATTGTATTTCATTTAGGATTATTTCATATCTTCATTTAAATAAAAATATATTTGTATCTTTTTTAGATACAGTCAATAAATAATGTGAACATGTATCATAACATGGAAATCTAAGAGAACGTGTTGTAAATGATTGTGGACCGGGAATTGTTTTAATTTTATTTTTTTATAAAAAAAAATTAAAAAAAAGTTTTTCCGACGTATTACATTTTAGACGATTTCTCTTCTTAGTTATTATTTCACCGGCTGTAGAAAAGACACGCTCACAGGGCACAGAGGAGGCGACACAGTTGGCGTATCGGTCACGTGACCAAAACAGCTCATGATCGGTCACGTGACTTTCTAAAAGCGGTACGCGCACCGACACATCGATGCATCGGTGTTGCCGGACCCATCACTAGTGTGCACTACTGCAGAATGGATTGTCGCCCACCTGTTGATGGTTGGAGATGTTCCTCTATAAACAATTCCTCCTCATTTATGTTCCCACCGAGTGTCTCATTTATCCCGCTGTAAATAACTGAAACGCCGGCCAAGCGGACTGTGACTGTTTCATGGGCACAAAGAAGGAAATGCAGCACCGAAGGGGACTATTCAGCTTCTTATATGGTTCCCCCGTCAGTCGCAGCTTTTTTTCACAGCTCGACATATAAGACATGGCGACAGGGCCGGCCCGTGGCATAGGCCGTATAGGCAAATGCTAAGGGCGCCGTCCATCAGGGGGCGCCACGCCAGTGCCACAAATGTTGGAGAAAAAAAAAAAAAAAAAAAGTTGGTACTATTATTTCTAAATACAAAAAATAATCCCACGTTAATTAAAATGCAAAGTAAAGCCTATTTAATAGAAATATTATTTGTTACAACATTACGCCCCCCCCCCCCCCCTCCTCCCCCCGCACGGTGCGCCCCTCCCTTCCCGTATCATGACTCTTTTTGGACGTCACCACATCAAAAAATCAACACAAGATGCCAAAACTGTCAGGTGCCCAGGGAAGAAAAAAGAGAAAAGAAGAGGAGGAGAAACAAGAAAAGACAGAGGTAGCAGGTAGGTAACGTTAGCCTACATGAAATTATTTGTCTGTTACAGAATGTGATAGTAACCTGGCTTTTTAGCATTAAGCTAATTTTACATGATTCGGCAATTGCTAATCAATAAATAGCTAGTTCTGTTTTAACGTCGGGTTAATATTGTGGAGGGGTCTAAATTGTTATGGAAAATAATAATGTAACGTTAGGTAATTACAGTACTCCCACCTTACATTCCTCAGGGACATTTGTATTAGATCTTTTAAGCAGGTGTTTTTTGTTTACATTGTTATTGCCTTCTGGTTAGCTAATGTTTGCCCTGCAGGTAATAGTCACTTTTCCACCCCTTTATATATTAGGTATAGTTGTAAGTAAAAAAAAAAAAAAGGTCAAAGACAAAGCTATTCGGTTTCTTGTGAGTATATACACTTCACTGCCGATGTGGGGGGGGCGCCACCTAAAATCTTGCCTAGGGCGCCAGATTGGTTAGGGCCGGGCCTGACCGTGGTTGTGTGTTCACTACTGCAGAATGGATTGTCGCCCACCTGTTGATGGTTGGAGATGTTCCTCTATAAACAATTCCTCCTCATTTATGTTCCCACCGAGTGTCTCATTTATCCCGCTGTAAATAACTGAAACGCCGGCCATGCGGACTGTGACTGTTTCATGGGCACAAAGAAGGAAATGCAGCACTGAGGGGGACTATTCAGCTTCTTATATGGTTCCCCCGTCAGTCGCAGCTTTTTTTCCACAGCTCGACGTATAAGACACGGCGATATGTGTGAACGTGTGGATACTTGCGCTTTATCACACAGAGACAAATCCCTGTCTGCCACCAAAGCAGTACTCGGCTCAGTATTTATCTTACAGCTGTAGTTAGCCCCGAGTGGTGTATTTCATCTGCGCCACTCGGTTGTATTCAGACGTGGGAGTGGGAGCACGGGGTTGGCGGGCTGTATATGCGTCTCTCACAAAGCACAGCTGCCTGCTACTGTAACATTATCTGATTTATGACAAAAAAAAAAAAGGGGGTGAGTGAGAGGTTTTTTTCTGCTCAGAGCAGGTACCTGCTTAGTGTTTTGTACTTACAATACAGCTTTATGCACCAAAAGTAAAAGGAACAAAAAAAAATTGGCTGAATACAATTCAATACATGATGGAAACTGTTGAAATGGATGGATGAGTGAATTGGTAGAGGCTCCTATATATATACGGCCGTGGTCAAAAGTGTACATACACTAGTAAAGAACATCATGTCATGGCTGTCTTGAGTTTCCAATCATTTCTACAACT